>NW_022436965.1:6581250-6640669 GCF_009761245.1 Sapajus apella
ATAGGCCTTATTCACAGGCTCTGGGCACACAGGCCCTGGACACACAGGTTCAACACATAGGCCTTACATTCCGCCCCTTAGGCTGAGTGAGTTTTCTAGTGGGGAGATGCACCCAAAGGGTGGAACCCTGTAACCAGAGGCCACAGCAATAATACAGGGAGCAACAACTCCAGGTTATGGTGGGCAACCACCTCATAGTGACGTCACACTAATGTTGCTTTATACACTAAGCTGGGTTTTTATTTCCCTACTATATTACTCTGGATTTTCTAGAGGGACAGAATTATACACACACACACACACAGACACACACACACAGACACACACATAGACACACACACACACATATAATATAACATATATATATGTGTGTATATATATTATACATTATATACGTATATAGATACTTTATTAAGTATTAACTTATAGGCCCTAGGGTTCAGTTTTCTAATTATCGCCTCAGATTGTTCTGCTTTTCATCTATTCTTGCTCCCATTCTTTGTCTCCTCCAAATAGGAATGGAGCATGGAGAGATTCGGGCAAGGACTATGAGAGGCAGGTTACCTTATTGGGCTTCCTGGAGACAAGCCGACCTAGCTGGCAGGCAGCCTCTGCTGAATGGTCCAACAGGATTGAAAGGGTGGAGCTTTTTTGTAGGTATTTCTCTTCTGCTTTTAAATGGACTTAGTGTCCTGGGATGACTTGCAATCCGTGCACATACACGTTACTGGCATCTCTTTTGAGAGCAGATAAATTATCATTCCCATCCCACCTGACTCAAGAGGAGGAAGCAGGAAGGTCTATTCCAGCATGGATGGGACAAGGGGAAGGGGCTCCAGGTGGGAGGGCTGGCTTCTAATTTCTGAAGACATGAGACCAAAATACAATTTTAACAAAAACTTTAAAGGTTAGCTACATTTACTTTTCTGAATTCTGCTCCGTTTGATTGGGGAAAGCCTTCTATGGCACTACTTTGTCTTCAGCAAAGTGGCTGTATCTACAGTTTCAGCCTTTTTATTCCTATTGTATCTCTGGTAAGGAAGACAGAGGTTTGCAACTGGCATGTAATTGAAATGAATGACAAATTACTGCCTGGCTTCCTCTCTTCCTGGACTGTAAAACTGTGAGAACTGGGAGGACCCGTGTGCCCTCCAGGCCGCTGTCCTCATTTTACAGATGAGTGGACAGAGCTCCTCAGAGCCTAAGTGACTTGTCTAAAGTCACACTGTTCATTGGTGCTAGACCCATCTCCTCTAATCTTCTCTCATAGGTATGATTTTCTGGCCATTCAATCAGCTTGACAACTTTCCTCTGAAGCCTGTCCAAATTCAACTGCCCCTCTCAGCTGTAGCTCCTGGAATTAGACACATGAACCCAGAAGGGTCTAAAGAGAGGATTGCCTTAGTATTCCTCCATTCTAGGTATGCATTCCAATACCACGCTTGCTCCAGGGGTTTATTTTCTGACAATGACCCTGCAGTCTATTTCTGACTTGCTTGAACACATTCTTCCATCTCACATGTCTCAACTCTGGCTTTTTTCCCCAAGTATAATGATGCCTTTATTGAGTCACACCATGCAAATGATAAGACCTCAGATGTTCAAACAACTTTCTTTCTGGAAACACAAAGCACGTTTCCAAGACTATCAGCTCCTTGATGCTTCTGTAAGGGAGGATAGGCTGCCAAATTCCAACTTTGTGGACAGGCTGAAGTCCAACGTTTAACTGATTTAATCTGAATCATCTAATCAAGATGGGTGAATGTTATTCTGGAGAATGCAGAGATGACTTTATCCTAGTCAGCACAGTAGGAACCAGTTAGTCCATACTTAACACCATGTCCCAGTCCTCACCCAAAACTGCCTGCAAATGCCCCTTTCTTTAGGACTGTAGGAGTTCCACCACATTCAATGTGCACATGCTTTCAACTCCATGATGGATATGACATAAAACAAGTCAAAGAGGCTTAATCATTGCCCTTGCAGAATTCTGCAATTCAGCAACTTTTAAAGCATCAGAGGTCTACTTATTTTCTAGGTCCCACCAAGCTACATTCCTATAAATAGGAATTTTGGGTCCCTTTGGGATCAGGATAAACTGCCACCTGTGCTCTCTAAGTATTTTGCGCATTATTTTCTTACTGTACATATCCCATTGCCTTGTACTTACTCACCTGTCTCTCTTGCTGTCCTTTTCCCTACTCCAGACTCTAGACCAGGAGCTCCAGGCCCCCTGGAGATAGTCTATGCATGTTTATGTACACGGAAGACCCCCTCTGCAGGTCCGTCCCCCAACCTGTGCGGGCCATGACCCTGCTTTTCCATGTGTCCCAGGAAATCACAAAAACACTCTTTGTAGGGGAGCTTGTGGGTTCTCCTGAGCAGTCAGGGTTCTGCTTTATCCTCAAGGCCATGAATTTGGTGGTTAACTCTGTCAGGGAGTAGTCAACTCCAACATTGCAGGCTGATGCCTGTCCTCACCGTCTCATATCAAAGGGTCATGAAATGGGATATTAAGCAGTGTGACCAGAATGGAACGGGAGTAAGGGACATTAGGTTGATCCCAAGGATGGAATCATTTTGGCACCTAGCAAACTGTCCTGGAGATAGGACATGTTCAGCCAGTGCTTATTGATAATTGTGATGGTGATGGCCTCATTATCTCCCTAGAAACTTTTAAAAGAGGGCTCCTGTCTGCTGCAGTTTCTCTTGACTCACAAAGTCTGAAGCCAGACTGCTGAGGACACAGCATTCTAAACACTGAGCTCTCTTGGGACAGCGCCCAGAGCGACGTTCTGGGAACACAAAATATTTATGTGATCCCTGGGGTGAGGCTACTGATGAAACCAGCTGAGGTGAAATCTCAGCAAGAGGCTGTGATTCCCCAGGCTCCTGTCCTCGTCTCTTCCAGCAGGAATAATAAATAAAGCCAGTAGCCAGCCCTCTAGAGTTCCTCCTCCAAGGGAGGGATAGCTATAAATGTTGACTAAAGCAATGACCAGCTCAGCACTGCCACAAATTCTGATGTGGGAAGATAATGTCGCTAAAATAATCCTACAAAGAGCTCACACTCATCAGGCAATTGTTATGAGTAAGGTTCATCTTGCCTTGACTGTTTTATTGAATACAATGCTATGAAGTAGGTATTTTTATGCCTGAGCTACAGATGAGGAGGGTACAAGGATTTCCAAGTGTTACACAGTTTAGTAAACGTAGAATCAGGAATTCTGACCCAGGATAGGCTTGGTGCCCAGAGACCATCATGTCTTCATTTCATGACACTCCTTCCCTGATGATTGGCAGGGGACTTTTGGAAGGATTGCACCAGAGGACTCACCAAGGCAGGAAGATGGCAAAGTAGTCAAGAGTCAAACATTTGCATGGGGAAAAAATTCAAAGGTAAAATGAATCTTTGTCCTGTAGAGATACCAGCTCCAACACAGTGACACCATACTGATGAAGCTTCTTAAACAAAAAAATTGCCTTAGGGAGGCCCACGGATGGGGTACACGGCCCTGGCAGGCCCCCCAGGAATCTGAGATACACACATGCAGCCTACGACAGAGAGTTCACTGACATCAAAGGAACAGGGAGTTTTCTGTTTCCTTTTGTTCTGTGGATTTCCAACAGTCTGCAATGTGTCCCAGCCAGAATAATTCAACAGACATAAATTGCAAAACTGAAGTTTGTGGTAAGACCCAGAGAAGATGCTTCAAACAAGAAAGTCTTACATTTTTTCCTGGAAGGCACCTCAAGAGAAACATAAAATCTTCTTAAGCCACTCAAACTAAACTCAGACTGTGAACTAGGCAATACTAGACCTCAGGGGTGAGAAAAAGTTTCGCCAACTGCAGAGTCACACACCACGGTCCCTCCCCTCCACCTTAGAACTGATCACATTCATCCTGGCCCCCACTGCAGCTTATAGATTCTTCCAAAATTATTCCAATAATACTATATCATACATATTTGTTAATACTTTTAAGCTATAAGCTATCTAAGGGCTGAGTTTGCACCTCCAATACTTAACATGGTGTCTACAAACACAGGAGGACCTCATCACTCATTTGCTATGTTAGTTCATTATTATTTTTGTTGCCCTCCATCTATTAAACCAGATAGAACAGGTTTTTTCTTCCTATGCCTGAAACCTGTATTTTAGTTGTCATGAACTAATGGGAACCTAGAAGCTGTTCTTTCAAGGCAGTCATAAAATGAGCCCAGGCTTGGAATTCAGACAATGCTTGGTTTGGGTTTGATTCCTGGCTCTACCACTCACTCAAAGATTACTTGATTTTTCTACACCTCAGCTGCTTGTTTGTAAAATGAGAATTGTAGGAATTTCAGAAAATGATTACATTGAATGATACATGTAAGGTAGAATATTATTTCAACACAACAGCCATAGTGATATTTTTATATATTTTTAAAAAATAATTTCAACATTTATTTTAGATTGAGAAGGTACATGTGCAGGTGTGTTACATTGGGTGCCTTGTGGGATTGAGGTTTGGGGCTGGATAATCCCATCACCCAGGCAGTGGGCATAGTACCAAATGGGTAGTTTTTCAGCCCATGCCCCCTCCAGTAGTACTCGGTGTCTGCTGGCCCCATTTTTATGTCTATGTATATGCAATGCTTGGCCCCCACTTAAAAGTGAAAACATGTGTTATTTGGTTTTCTGTTCCTACATTAATTCGTTTAGGTTAATGGCCTCCAGATGCACCCAAGTTCCTGCAAAGGATATGAATTCATTCTTTTTATGGCTGCATAGTATTCTATGGTATATACGCACCATATAGTGATCTTTTAAAAATGTATATCAGACCATGTCACTTGCCTGCTCACATCTCTCTGAGGCCTTAACATTTCACTCAGAATAAAAGAGACTCCTTGCATTGTCCTGAAAGGTCCTATACGATCTGGCCCCAGTTACCTCTCTCCCTTGTCCAGCCATGCTGGCCTTCTTGTTGTTCAATGAACTCCATCCACCTCTCTGATGTAGGACCTTTGTGCTGGCTGCTGCCATTGCCCGGAGGCCTTTCTCCAAGACACTCATGTGGCCAAACTCTTTGGCTGCTTCAGGTATCACCTTCTCAGTCAGGGCTACTACCACCACTTGATTAAATAATGCATCCTGAGCCCCATGCCACAGTCCTGACCTGCTGTGGTCCGATCTATTATTTTTCCATAGGACATATCCCTTTCTAATGTATTCTCTCAGTTTCCTACTTATATGTGTATTATCTGGGAGTCTCTAGTGTCACCTTCACCCGCAGATGTAGCTTTATAGGGACAAGGATTTTGGTGTGTTTTGTACATTGATGTATCTCAACGTACCTAGAATAGTGCCTGGCACACAGTATGGGCACTCAATAAACATTTGTTGAAAGAATACAGGTTGAATGAAGATAGTATAGTGCCTAGAAATGAGGGCCTCAAAAATGGCAATCATTACCACCACCACCACCACTGTCTCTTTCCTCACGATCCCTGGGACACTAGCACCCATTCATAGGGCCTTAAGGAAGATAGATGAATTCAGGTATATAACACATCTGGCACAGGGCTTGTGTGCATTAAGTACTTGGAAAATGATATTTCTGTTCCTCTTCTCTTTTGTTTCTTTCTTTGTTGCTTCTTTTTTATGGAGGCCCCTCAGGACACAGCTATAAAGCAAAACCAATTGCTCAGTCCACATGTAAGTGTCATGTAGGGACATTTACAGAGCACTTTAAAGCTGTTGATTTATTATTACTACTATTATTAGCCAAGCATCAACATAGGACTTTTGTGACTTTGCATTCTACAGATGATTCTCTATTTAAGCACACTTTCTGCTACTTTTACTACAAGCCACTAAAAAAAAGAAGAAGGAGGAGGGGGAGCAGAAAGAGGAGGAAGAGAAAACACAAATAAAACATACATATTTGCTTTTATAATGTTTGGATTTTCATTTACACTAGGGGAAAATACATGGAAAAAGAAAATCCCATTCCCAATTTATTTATGTATTTATGTATACATGTATTTATTTTGAGACGGGGTCTCTCTCTGTTGTTCAGACTGGAGTGCAGTGGTGCAATCACAGGTCACTGCAGCCTTGATCTCCTAGGCTAGGTGATCCTCCCACCTCAACCTCCCAAATAGCTGGGACTACAGGTGGGCACCACCATGCCTGGCTAATTTTTTGCATTTTTTGTAGAGACAGGGTTTTGCCATGTTGCCCACGCTTGTCTCCAACTCCTGGACTCAAGCAATCCCTTCCATCTTGGCCTCCCAAAGTGCTGAGTTTACAGGTGTGAGCCACCGTGCTCAGCCCCACTCCCAGTTTAAAGTTAAGCTTTCTCTAGAAAATTTGGAAAATACTATAAGCATAAAAATGATACTGAAGAATAAGTAAATATTTCTATGCTGATGGCTAGAAAATCGGGCTATAAATGTTTCAAACCAGCAAAAATGTTCACTTTTTGTTTTATCTTTTCTTCTCTCTTTCCTATGTCAGCCTAAAGGGAATTATTTTGGATGCTAAGCATGCAATGGTTCACAAATTCTGCCTATTGATAGTTAACATAAAACGCATTAGTGACAGCTCATTTTCTTTGCCTCTTGGAAATGCAGAGAATGTGGCTGAGATCTTGGGTAGAACAATCATCAAGATGAGTTCTCTCTGGTTGTCAAATCCAACGTTCACCTTAGGCTGGAAATGCACCCTACTGCCCTTCCTTCCTTAAAACCTCAAGCAATCAGCATATGGCTATGTTGTCCTTACACTTCCATATAGCTTGTTTCTTATTTGCTTTTTTCCAAACCAAGCAATTCTTGAATGCTCTATGGAATAGCTCCAGCAGTTGTTGACAGAATTGTCTCTATCGCCAGCCAGTCATGCTATTCTATTTCTCTGTAAAATGTTTTTTTACAAGAAGCCATGCTTATCATGCCACATTAGAAAGTCAAATGACTCTCCTATAAATTTTATACTTCTTTGATTGGAACTCATGCCCAGATACCAACTCTTTTATCATGCCAAAAATTATATATTCTGCATAAAATATAAACTCTCTTAACTTCTTACACATCACCCATTTCCAAACTTAGGGGATAGCCAGCATTGGCACAGCCATGGTGACAGCCAAGGGGTTGCTGTCAGGGGTGGTTTCCTGGGGACAACACTAGATGGAATTCATACCTATGTTTAAGTATAATCAGGGCTCAAGTGGTAAAAAAATATAAATATTAGTCACAAAGAGTAAGGTTGAAGTTAGGATTCAAAAGCCAGGCATAAGACTTACACGGAGCGATAGTGTACCAAGGAAAAAGGGTGTGGCCAGAGGGCAATTTTCAGAAAAGCTGGAGAGGGCACATGGGTGAGTGCATCAGGCTGTCCTAATGGGCAGGAGGCAGGGCACAGATAAAGGCAAGAGCCAGTGGGCAGTGTTTAAGGCTAAAAATGGACAATTTTTAGTTTTTTTTAAAAAATAAACTTATTGAATGCCATACACAAAAATCAACTCGAAATGGATTAGGGATTTAAACTTAAGCCCTGAAACTATAAAACGCATGTTCTCACTCATAGGTGGGTGTTGAACAATGAGAACACATGGACACAGGGAGGGGAGCACTACACACTGGGGTCAGTTGGGGGGAAATAGAGGAGGGACGGTGGGGGGTGGGGAGCTGGGAGAGATAGCAAGGGGAGAAATGCCAGATGTAGGTGATGGGGAGGAAGGCAGCAAATCACACTGCCACATGTGTACCTATGCAACAATTTTGCATGTTCTTCACATGTACCTCAAAACCTAAAGTGCAATAAAATAAATAAATGGGAAAAAAAAAAAACTCCTAGAAGAAAACATTGGGGATAAGTTTCATGACACTGGTCTGAGCAACGATTTCTTGGATGCATCATTACTAAAAACAGTATGGAAGTACCTTACAAAAATAAAAATAGAACCACCATATAAGCCAGCAATTCCACTTCTGGGTATACATCTACAATAATTAAATTCAGGATTTTTAAGAGACATTTGCACTTCTATGTTCATTGCAGCATTATTCACAACAGCAAAGATATGGAAGCAACCTAAACATCAGTCAATGAATAAATGAATTGATAAGGAAAATGTAGTATGTACACAAAATGAGATATTATTCAGCTTTACAAAAGGAGAAAATATTGCCATACAAGACAACACGGATGAGCCTGGAGAACATTATGCTAAGTGAAACAAGGCAGGCATAGAAAGAAAAATACATCGTGATTCCACCTATATGAAGTATCTAAAATAGTCAAACGCATGCAAACAGAGAGTAAAATGATGGTTTTCAGGGGCTGGGGGGAAATAGAAAAGGGGAATTGCTATGTATCAAATATAAAGTTTCAGTTGTGCAAGATGATTAAGTTCTAGAGATCGGCTATACAACATTGTGACTCTGGTTAACAATACTGTATTTTTCACTTAAAATTTTGTTAAGAGGGTAGATGATTAACAATACTGTATTTTTCACTTAAAATTTTGTTAAGAAGGTAGATCTTGTGTTAAATGTTCTTACCACAATGAAGAAAAAAAAGATTTTTCTCATTGCATGCGCATGATCTTTATAAATATTTAGAAAATACTTTAAGCATAACAAAGAAAATAAAAATTACTTATAATTTACCAAGAATTTCAATCATTAGAGAAAGCCACAGAAATCATTAGAAGAATTACATGCCTTTAGAGAGCAGCAGCAGCATGATGAACCTCATGATTTATTATGTAGTTATTACATGATGAACACAGATTTAGTGGCTTTAAATGTAATTAGCTTATTTAATCCTCAAAACACTCCTCTGAGGTAGAAACTATTGTCAACCCTATTTTGCTCATGAGGAAATTCAGGCACTGAAGCGTTAGGTAATGTTACAATGTTGCACAGCTAATAAATGACAGAGTCAGGAATTAAGATGATGTGTTTAACTCTAGTGTGCCCACTTCATGTAATTTAATTTTAGAATAGATGACACATTCATATATCTCATAAGCCAAAATACAATTTAAAAAGGTACAACATAAAAGGGTGGCCTCCTACCTCCAGCTCCATGTACCCCATACCTCCAATGTTATAGGTAACCACTTCTATTAATTTTCTGAGTAACTTTCAAGGGTTTCCTATATAAATGCAACCAAATGCAAATATATTCTCTACTTTGTTTTGTTTTAAACAATCAACTTCATTTTTTTAGGAGCAGTTTTGGGTTCACAGGAAAACTGAGTGGAAAATAAAGAGGGACTCCTGTGTATCTCCTGTCCCACTCCACACACAGAGCCTCCCCCACTACCAACATCCCTGCCAGAATGACACATACATGTTATATTTGACACATCACTATCTCCCAGAGTCCACAGGTGATACTAGAGTTTATTCTCAGTGTTGAATATTCTGTGGGTTTTGACAAATGTATAATGACATGTATCCATCATTACAGTATCATATTGAACAGTTTCCCTGCCCTAAAATTTCTCTGTGTTCTGTCTGTTCATCCCTCTGTCCCCTAACCCTTGGAAACCACTGATTTTAGTTACTGTCTCTATAGTTTTACCTTTTCCAGAGTATTATAGAGCTGTTTTTATACGGTGTGTAGCCATTTCAGATTGGCTTCTTTCACTTAGTAATTTGCACTGAAGTTTCCTCCATGTCTTACATGGTGTCTTAAGACCGTTTATGTTGCTATAAATGAATGTCTGAGGCTGCATTATTTATAAAGAAAAAGAGGTTTATTTGGCTTATGGTTATGCAGGCCATACAAGAAGCATGGCCCCAGCAGCTGCTTCTGGTTAGGACTTTAGGATGCTTCCACTCACAGTAAAAGGCAAGAGGACATGCAGAGATCAAATGGCCAGAGAAAAAGCAAGAGAGAGCAAGGGGAACAGGAGACGGGAGGCTCTTTATAACAACCAGTTTTCAAGGAAACCAGTAGAGTGAGAACTCAGTCATCCTACCTTCCATCCAGGTAGGGCATTAATCTATTCATTAAGTGTCTGCCCCCATGACAGAAACTCCTCCCATTAGGTTCTACCTCCAACACTGGGAATCAAATTTCAATATGACCTTGGAGCAAGAGGCAAATACCCAGTCATAGCACATACCTTGACAGCTCATGTCTCTTTAGTGCTGAATAATATTCTGTTCTCTGAATGTACTAGACTTTATTTATCCATTAATCTACAAAAGGACATTTTGGTTGCTTCCAAGCTTTGGTAATTATTAATAAAGCTGCCATAAACATCTGTGTGCAGGGTTTTGTGTGAACATTAATTTTTAACTCATATGAGTAAATACTGAAGAGTATCGTTGCTGGATCATATGGTAAGTGTATGCTTAGTTTTGTAAAAACCTGCCAACCTTCACATCTGTAATCTCAGCACTTTGGGAGGCCGAAGTGGGTGGATCATGAGGTCAAGAGATCAAGACCATGTTGGCCAACATGGTGAAACCCCATCTCTACTAAAAATACAAAAAAATTAACTGGGCGTGGTGGTGCGCGCCTGTAGACTCAGCTACTTGGGAGGCTGAGGCAGGAGAATTGCTTGAACCCGGGAGGCAGAGGTTGCAGTGAGCCAAGGTTGTGCCACTGCACTCCAGCCTGGTGCCTGGTGACAGAGTGAGACTCTGTCTCAATTAAAAAAAAAAAAAAAAAAAACCTGCCGACCTGTCTTCTAAAGTGTTGTGTCATTTTACATTCCCACCAGAAATGAAGAGTTGAGAGTTTCTGTTGCTCACATTCTTGGCAGCATTTAGTGTCACTAGTGTTTTGGCTTTGACCATTCTCATAGGTGTGTAGTGGTATCTCATTATTGTTCGAATTTGCATTCGCTAATGACACAGGATTTCAAACATCTTTTCCTACACATATCTGCCACTTGTATATTTTCTTTGGTGAAATGTCTTTTCTGATCTTTTGCTGTTCGTTTTCCTTTTTGTTGGGTTTCAAGAGTTCTTTGTATGTTTTATTTTTTTTTAATTTTTAATTTTGTGGGTACATAGTAGGTGTATATATTTATGGGATACATGAGATATTTGGATGTAGGCATACAATGTGTAATAACCAGAGGTAAATTGGGTATCCATAACCTCAGGCATTTATCTTTTCTTCATGTTACAAAAAATCCAATTATTCTCTTAGTTCTTTTTAAATGTACAATAACTTATTATTGACTGTAGTCACTCTGTTGTGCTATCAAATACTAGATCTTATTCATTCTATCTACTTTTCTGTACTCATTAACCATCCCCATTTCCCACCCCCCAACCCCACTATCCTCCTCAGGCTCTGGCAACCATTACTCTGCTCTATCTCCATGAATTCAGTTGTTTTGATTTTTAGCTCCCACGAATAAGTGAGAACATGTGAAGTTTTTCTGTGCCTGTCACTTAGCATAATGACCTCCAGTTTTATTCATGCTGTTGCAAGTGAGAGTATCTCATTCTTTTTTATGGCTGAAGAGTACTCCATTGTATATATGTACCACATTTTCTTTATTTATTTGTCTGTTGATGAACACTTAGGTTGATTCCAAATCTCAGCTATTGTGAACAGTGCTGTAATGAACGTGGGAGTGTAGATATCTCTTCAATATACCAATTGCTTTTCTTTTGGAAATATACCTAGCAGTGGGATTGCTGGACCATATGGTAGCTCTATTTTTAGTTTTTTAAGGAACCTCAGAAGTGTTCCTTATAGTGGTTGTACTAACTTATATTCCTACCAACAGTGTACAAGGGTTCCCTTTTCTTTGCATTCTTCCCAGCATTTGTTTTTGCCTCTCTTTTGGATATAAGCCATTTTAACTGGAGTGAGATGATATCTCATTGTAGTTTTGATTTGTATTACTCTGATAGTGATATTAAGCACCTTTTAATATGCCTGTTTGTCATTTATATGTTTTCTTTTGAGAAATGTCTATTCAAATATTTTGCCCATTTTTAAATCAGATTAGATATTTTCCTGTAGAGTTATTTAAGTTCCTTATATATTCTGGTTATTAATCCCTTGTCAGGTGGCTAGTTTGCCAATATTTTCTTCCATTTTGTGGGTTGTCTCTTCACTTTTTTGACTGTTTCCTTTGCTGTGCAGAAGATTTATAACTTGATGTGATTCCATTTGTCCATTTTCTGCTCTGGTTGCCTGTGCTTTTTGGGTATGGCTCAAGACGTTTTTGCCCAGACCACTGTCCTGGCGATTTCCCCCAGTGTTTTCTCATAGTAGTTTCATAGTTTCAGGTCTTAGATTTAAGTCTGTAAACCATTTTGATTTGATTGGTATACATGGTGAGAGATAGGAGTCTTGATTCATTCTTCTGCGTATGGATATCCAGTGTTCCCAGCATTTATTGAAGAGACTGCCTTTTCCATAGTGCATGTTTTTGGCACCTTTGTAAAAAATGAGTTCACTGTAGGTATGTGGATTTGTTTCTGGGTTCTCTATCCCATTGGTCTATTTGTCTGTTTTTTTTTTTTCCCTAGTACTATGCTTTGGTTGCTATAGCTTTGATGTATAATTTGAAGTCAGATAATGTGATTCCTCCAGTTTTGTTTTTTTGCTTGGAATAGCTTTGCTATTCTGGGTTTTTTATGGTTCCATATAAAGTTTAGGATTGTTTTTTCTATATCTGTAAAGAATGTCATTGGCATTTTTATAGGGATTGCATTGAAGCTCTAGATTGCTTTAGGTAGTATGGACATTTCAATAATATTTATTCTTCCAATCCATGAACATGGAATATCTTTCCACTCTGTATATTTTAAATAACAGTCCTTCCTCTCATAAATCTTTTGCAAATATTTTTATTACACCCTGTGGATTGTCTTATGCTCTTGAATATTCTTTACTTTTACTTTTTTTATATAAGTGGTAGCACTTGTTATACATTTTTCTGGATATTATTTTTCACTTAATGTTATATGTTAGAGATCCTTTCATCTGAGTCTGTAAATAATTTTTCATTATTTTTCAGCTGCATACTAGTCCATTGTGTGACTATATTTTAATTTATCTAACCAGTTCCTTACAGAGGAACACTGAGATGCTTCCAGTTGTTTGAGAGAACACACAATGCTGCAATGAATAATGATGTATGCACAACATTTGGTATGACTGCAGGTATGTCTGGAGGAGAGAGCTATATTTCACCACCATGCTGTGCTATGGCACATTGGGAAGTGGCTGCTTATTTACTGCATGCCTAATAGCAAGTGGATTGCAAATGCTCTATAACCAAGTTTCACTCTCTGTAGCCAGAGGATTATCTGATTTTCAGACTTCTTGGGGATCCCAAGAGAAGAGCTTCAGGCTCTGCTCTGAAGATACACTGACTTCCTGGTTCCTTCTCATTTCTGAGCTTTTCCACAGGCTGTGCTACTTGTCTCTTACTCTTCCCCTGGCTAACTCCTGCTTATCTCAGCCTAAATTACCACCTTCTCAGGAAAGACTCCCCTGTATCTCCCAAGTGGCATTGCATCCCTCTGTTACTCAGTCTCATGACTCCCAAACCTTGCTTTCGTAGGACCTACATCAATCATAATTCACGTTTACTTATATAGTTCTTGTCTTCCATTGCCCCATGACAGCAGTGACAATGTGTGCCATATTCTACTTATTCCACTGTATCCCTGGCATCTAACCCAGTGGCTTACAGGTGGTAAGTCATTGATAAACATTTGTAGAAAGTCAGATTCACTGGGCAACTGTCTGTTTGTCCTTCAGATCAATTCCACCTTTCAGAAAAATGTTTTAAGCTTTTTAAGTCTTGCTTGTATTAAGCCATGTTTGAGAAAAATCAAACACTTTGATTATCTCTGGATTAGGTGATATAATACTTCCAAAGAGATAACCTAAACACTAGCATCTGGCATTGAGAGTAACAGCTTATATGTTTCCCATGTCCCTTAGATGGGCTGCTAACTGAAATGGTACTCAGGCACTAGTCAGCCTTGGTTTCCAAAGATGCTTTGCATGCCAGACTCTCGTCCAAGTCACAGCCCAATTCTAAAAATTGGCATCACCACTTTATATTCTTGGGTTATGACTGGTAATCTGAAGGGATGAAGTAAGGGAGGTGAATGTGCATGTTACAGCTTTATGGTGGTAGAAATGATTAGGAGAAAAACAAGTGGAATTTTACCTTTAAATAACTATGCTATTCCTGGGGGAGGGAGGAGAGGCACATATTCACCTCCTGAGCAAATCCTGATCCTCTGATAAACAACAGCTGAATGAAAAATTGTAACCATTCATGACAAGCAACGCCTGGTGAGCTATGCATAATGCACAAAGGAAATCTAAGAACAAAAGGGATAATCTTTGTAGTTATAAAAGTTCATATTTCTGAACATTGGAAAAAAGAAATCACAAAAGGTGTGGTCCAATCTCCTGTGCATATTTTCTACGTAAACGGATTTATTCTGATTTTGGTCCAATGACATTTTCTTTTTATAAATCCTTTACTTTCACTAAGGGTATTCCAGAAGGGGTCAATAATTTGGTTTAATTACTTCTCCAGGGGAATGGGGAGAAGCTTAGATAAATACAATTGGTTTGAGAGCAAACACACATATATTGACACCTTACCTCCTCTCCCACAGAGGCCTTAAATGACATGCTATAAGAGCAAAAATCAGAGATTTGTTATATTCTGCCTCTTAATAAGAATGTTTATTTCAAAGATAAAAAAGCACTTACTATTAGAGCTTCCCAGGGTCAGGGAACTTCGTGTAAAATAAAGGATTTAGTATTGATAAACAGCGTGCTTTCTCCTAGCAAGATAATGTTTGAGAATGTATGAGGCTTCCTTAGCCCTGAATATTCATTTGTTCCCCATCACAGATCTATAGAGCATATATTACATGACAGTAAATTAGATTTCTGTTACTTATTTGTATATAGGTAATAACAGTTGTAGCTCAACCAATGGATCAACAGCTGTTGAGTGTCCTCTGTGTGTCAGGTACAGGCGGAGGCAATATGGATGTGATAGAGAGTGTAGATTCTGGGGGAAGCCAGATGTGTGCCCCATCCTAACTGTGGGGCCTTGTGCCATTTACATGACCTCTCAGAGATTTTGTGTTTTCACATGAAACAAGAGGTACAAAGTGTTTACCACCTTACCTGGCTAGGCATATAATTAGCACATGGCTAATTATAAACAACGGCTCAACTCTCAATATTGTTATTATAGGCACTGAAGAGAAGTCACAGTCCCTGTCCTCCAAATTCCTAAAACCCAGTGGCAAAACAAGACTTGGGCAAGTGCTAGGAGAACTAAAAGTGTAAGGCATTGCATGATTCTTGGTGCAGGTGATCTGAACGAGGCAGTGGCATATCTTGCCACAAAATCTGAAAATTTTTGTATGCAGAAGCAGATGGAAGAAAATCATACTTTCCTGTAATATTGCCTTTTCTTCATCTTTTAGAATTACTACAAATGTTGCCTCCTCTGGAAAGTTGGGGGAAAGGTGCACCTAACCTCCTCCTTTACCTCTGCAATGAGCAGAGGACACCCTTTTGTCTAGTTAATTCCAGCTTTCTACCATGCAATTTGAGCCCACACGTGAAATGTCCCCTGTTAGATGTACTGGGTGTTATAAAAATAAGTAAAATAGATAGATGTAGGAAGCGAGTATGTTCATAAACCAAGATAGGATGGTATGCCAATTCTAGTCGTCTAGAAAGCAAAAGCCAAGACGAGAAGTGCAAGAGATGTACTGGGGGCAATGACTTTGGAAGATAAAGGCAAGAGGCAGCAGGAGTGGGCAGAGAAATATGCTTTCAGACTGTGATGCAGGTCTAATAGGCTATGAAAGGAGAGGGGAAGGAAAGAGGACTGGAAAGGAAGAGCTTCAGGCTGTAGTACAGCTCTAAGAAAATCTCAGCCAGCACTTTAGGGTATCTCAATTGACAGAAACCACCAGGCTCTGGAGTCTCCACCATGTTCAGTCATTGGCTGGGGCTTCCTAGGTAGCAAGGGCATGGATTCAATGTCGCAGGGATTCCAAACTTACCACATCTGGACGCTGTCAGTTAAGTGCATCCTTTCCAGCTGATTCTGCTTAAAGGGAGATCTGAGGGTGCTACTCCATAGTTGCCACAGATGTTCTACAAAATCGGACAAAGAAGAAGAAAGAGCTCTTAGAAATTAGAAGAGTGATTACTGAAATTAGACATTCAATGGAAGGATTGAAAATTAAAGTGGAGAAGTCTCTCAGAATACAGGATAATAAATCAAAGAGATAGAAATATGAAATATACAAAATATAAAAGACATTAGAGGAGTAATCCATGAAAGTCAGTATCCTATTAATAAAATTTTCAGAAAAAAAAAGACACAAGAAAAATTTCTAGAACTGAAAACCAGGTGGAGTGTTTAGTGCAATGTATAAAAAAGGGCCTACACTTAGATACATCCTCATAAAATTACAAAACACTAAAAAGAAACTTTCAGAGAGATAAGACAGTTCACTTGAATAAGAATCAGACTGTCATCAGACTTCTGAAGACTAACAGTGGGTGCTAGTAAACAAAAGATGTCTCTACTAAAAATAAAAATATGTTAGTTGGGCATGGTGGTGCATGCCTAAAGTGGCAGCTACTGGGGAGGCTGAGTTGGGAGGATCCCTCAAACCTGAGAGGTTGAGGCTGCAGTGAACCATGATCATGCCACTGCACTGAGCTTCATCAGGAGGGTAAGACCCCATCTATTAAAACAAAACAAAACAAGACAAAAAAATGGAGTGCTTTAGGCTCCCCGGAGAAAATTATTTTCATACTGAAATTTTACCTGGCCAATAATGTAAGATTAAAGCATGCAAACACTCAGAAAATGTGTTGCAAGCAACTTGTCTTAGGCACTACAGTAATCTCCATTGTCATTGAAAGAAAAAAGAAAAAGGAAGATCTGAAATTCAAGAATCCATGAATTCAAACTGGTTACACAATGATGAGAATCTTCAGGATGACATCTGCACCAGATCTAGAGAACTTCGGTTTAGACTAAAACCAGAAGCAGAGGGGACCAGCAAGGAAGTGTGAATGGAGTGAAATGTATGATCAAAACTGGCCATCATTGAGGAGAGAATAAAAACCTGGGCTGGGTGCAGTGGCTCACGCCTGTAATCCCAGCACATTGGAAGGCAGAGGCAGAAGGATTGCTTGAGGCCAGGAGTTTGAGATCAGACTGGGCAACACAGGAAGACTGCACCTCAAGAAAAAAACAAAAACGTCTGAAATGACCCTCTTCTCTCAAATAAGAGAGGGGCAAAAAGGACTTCAGAAAAAATAAAAATCCTATCATAAAAGTATGGTACAATGACAGGCAAACAAAAACGTCCTATCTATTTAGGCAAGTGAAATAGAGGGGAAAAGGAAAATCTATTTGATTTTAATGCTAGAAATCTTTTTTTTTTTTTTAAATAACGCAAGAATCCTGACCTTGAAACAATAGAAAATCAAAAGTAATCCTTATACAATGCTTGGCCAAGCAGTAAACTACTTTTACATTGTGATACTAAAGTGAAGATTATTCATGTTCAGATTTAGAGTCAATCTACAGGTAAAGCAGGAATTTTAGTGAAATTTTCAGACATAATTTAATTTTTAATAAGTATCTGACAATGTAAAATCATATAGAGCTGACAGAAGATGAAATATGAGAGAGGAGAGAAATGTGGAGGATAAATGAAGCCACTTTCCAACTTGGAAAAATACAGGGAAACAAATGATTGTAATCATATTATTTAACGTTATGAAACTAATGGAAAAGTTAAAAATAATATGAAATATTGGGAAGAGGATGAGAAGGAAGAGACTGTGAAATAAATTTCATTTCTCATGAGTTAATTGATAATAACTGTAAATGAAACATCAGGACACAGAGTTATAATTATATTAACTACGTTTATGAAAATAACTAGCCAAAAAATTAAATATGGAAACAATCAGAAGAAACGACCGTATGTCAAGGACTGAATGAGAAAATATCAGTTTTCCTGAGTTCTACTACATTATTTTATTTTCGCCAAGTATGAGTATTGTTTTGATAAAAATTAAAGTTAAAAACAACAGAAATCCTTTTAATCTTACGTTGCTTAAGGCAATAGTGGTTGCCATGGCAATTTTAGACCATGTCAACTGCCTAAGATGGTGCATGGCACATGGACTGTCAATTAACATTTGCCTAGCCCTTGATAGCAGACTATTTTATACTATATCCTAGAGAAGCTAATTTTGAACTTTTAGATTCTCTGTCCCTTTAGTGAGGTCAGAATGTCGTGTGAGTCATCTGTTTGATTATTCTCTTGTTGCACCCCTCCTTTCTTTCTCTCTCCCTCTCTCTCTCACACATACACACACACACACACTATGCCATATGCCAGAATAGATGAGAAAATTGGTCCATTTCTTAAGGAAACACGAAAGTGGTGGTCATCGTTTTAAATTGCCTGTCATTATTTCATGCTCAAAATAAAAATGTGCGGACACTGGCATATTGTGAGCATTAAGTCTGCAGTGACATAAGAATGAGGAGGCTCTTCCAAAGCTACTGATCTGAACATTGTCCAGTTTCTTGAGCTTGTTCCTTTTCCTAGCCTTCCCTTCAGGCTTTATGGGGTTCCAGAAAAAAATATTGTTTTTATCTCACTTTTGGATAAATAATCAGTTTGGTTAGGAAAATGACTGCCTTTGTTAACATTACCATCACGGCACACAAGGACAGTTTTTCTCTTATTCAGAAGCAGCTTACTTTGCTCCTGGCCTCTTTCTACAGCATAAATGGTTGCATCCAGGAAAATCTAGAGTATAACTTCCCTTTGGGGCATTCCTGTCACTTGAAGCAATAACTAACCCAGTGCCAGACATCCTTTCTGTAAACCTTGACTTAGACAAGTTTTCAGAAGCCAGAGCAAAAATCCTTTGCCACACCCTGTACCAAGATCAGAGTAGTGACCCTTTTCTTTTAGTCTGCTGTCAAGGGATCGGTACATGTTTACTGAGTGTCCATGTGCCATGAACCCTGTTAGGCAATTTGCCTCTTATTTCTACAAGAATCCTAAGAGGCAAGGACTACTACAGCCATTTTTCAAGCATGAAAACTAAGATTTGTAGAATTCATATAGGTAGTAAGCAATGAAACTAGGATGTAAACCTGTCTGCTGGTTACAAATCCTGTCCGGAGAAAGGCCCTCCAGTCTACGGTTAAGTCTTATGGTTTGGGTTTAATCACCGGTCTTCTGCTCTGTATTACTCAATATAAAAGATCTTTGCCTTGGCATACACTTTATCAAATGTACTATTCTGCTCTGCCTATATCATCTTGTTTTATCCCTATAGGCTCATACTCAAAATTTTTTTCTTTTTAGTAGAACTGACTAAAATTAACCTCACAGGTTTAGCGTCTCTACTGTTTGCACACTGGCACTAATCTCCTCTGTCTTTTTCTAGCATTTTCCTATCATTATAGCATTACAAAACCTCAGCCAGAGTCTGCTTTCACCCACAGGGAAAGCAATTCTTGGGAAGGGAAGAACTAATTTCAAACAATCATAGCTGCTAAGTAATTTAAAGTATTTTGATGCCACATGGATTATCTTAAATTTATCTATATTGGATAAAATTCCCAGCACACTTTTTATAAATAAGATGAAATTTTAGAACACATCCAAAATATCGAAGTTTTAATTTTTTAAATAATTAGGCAGGAAACAAAATGGCAAATTATAAACACAACATGTTGTTTTTATAGCACTTTCATACTCACTTTTATGAATATTTTAAGGGTAGAATCTTATTTGCAATTTTAAATAATATACATTCCAAAATATAGTGTAGTAACAGTCATATATAACGTCCAGTGAATAGATGCAGTAACTGAGGCATCCTATTAAGGGATTAAAGATTCAGTGGCAGCAGAAAATGTGTAGTTGGGTGGATTTCATGTGAGTGAATATGACTAGGCTGAAGTCTGCCATTTAATAAGGAGAAAATAGCAAGCAACATATGTTGTAGGCATACCTCGTAGATACTGCAGTTTTGGTTCCAGATCATCACAATAAAGTGAATATTGCAAGCCACACTTTTTTTTTTTTTTTTTTGGTTTCCCAGTGCATATAAAAGTTTGCCCGGGCATGGTAGCTCATGTCTGTAACCCCAGCACTTTGGGAGGCCGAGGTGGGTGGATCACCTGAGGTCTTGAGTTCGAGACCAGCTTGACCAACATGGTGAAACCCTACCTCTACTAAAAATACAAAAATTCGCTGTGTCTGGTGGCACATGCCTGCAATACCAGCTACTTGGGGGGTTGAGGCAGTAGAATCACTTGAACCGAGAAGGCGGAGGTTGCAGTTAGCTGAGATGGTGCTACTGAACTCCAACCTGAGTGACAAAGCGAGATTCCGTCTCAAAAAAAAAAAAAAGCTATGTTTTTACTATACTATAGCCTTCACTAAAAAGACAAGAGTCTATAAAGTAGGTGCTTGTCTTAGGCTACTCAACATCCAAACCGTCTTCCAATTTGAGATCTCTATTGTGTATCCCTTAGCAAGAGGCAGGATCCTGACACTCACTCTAATAATAAAGAGATCAAACATTCTTTCTCCCTACCTCTGAAAGCTGTGACTCAGTCAATCAGACTGAACCTCATCAATGTGACTCACCTCCCCACTATTTCAGATATTAAGGTTGTGACGTAAAGCTGCAAAAGTAGTGATTAAACACAAAAATGCTGGAGTGAAAAATCCAATGACAGCGGGAAATGTTCAATTATGGCACTTACAGACATATTTGAAACAAGTATCCATCTGCAGTAGCATCTTAACTAGACCATTTTTGGGGCATGAACTTGGTTGTATTCCCAGCTATGTAGAAACCTTTGGGTATTGCCTGTTTTATATTCCTACCTCTGAAGCTTTCTAATAATCCTGTAAACTACTCTATGTCCTTCTATAAATTCCTTCTTGGTTAAGTTTGTTTGGCAGACCAGTAGTTGTTATTCAAAATCTTTTCATTCCTTCTTCCCAAATATGCGGCCACACAGTTACGAACCACATTTCCTGGTCTCTTTGCAGCTATATATGAATAACTGTGTAAAAAACTTAAGATATGAGCAAAAGTAAGACGTGTAACTCCTCATTTAATTTTAACTTAAAAAGAAGTTGTGGGACTGGGCGTAGCGGCTCACACCTGTAATCCTGACACTTTGAGAGGTCTAGGTGGGCAGATTGTTTGAACCTAGAAGGTGGAGACCAGACTGGGCAACATGATGAAACTCTGTCTCTACAAAAAATACAAAAATCAGCCAGGCATGATGGCGCATGCGTGTAGTTCCAACTACGTGGGAGGCTGAGGTGGAAGGATCACTTGTACCCAGGAAGTTGAGGCTACAGTGAGTTATAATCCCACCACTGTACTCCAGCCTGGGTAACAGAGCCAGACCCTATCTCCAAAAAAAAAAAAAAAAAAAGGTAGATTTTGGCATTTCCGTCTTTACTAAAGTTTGAAATGCCCATATGGCCTCCACTATACAGGCAAGACTATTGCCTTAGGAGATGACAGCATAAACAAAACGAAATGTACATGCAAAAGCTTCCTCTGAATCATGCATAGGACAAAACACAAAGATTTAAGGGACTGGGAATGCCGGAGTAGATTCAGACTGGGAACCTATACACCTACCCTTTAGTGATATTCCCCAAGAGGGTCCATATATCACCAAACCCACCCAATACATTGGTGAGGGTTGCATTGCCGACATCTTTGAACAGCACTCTAGTGGCTGCACTCTGCAATCTAGGGGTAGCCAGTGGTGGGGTAAGGAATGCCAAAATTGTCTTGGGTTCCATAATATCAGGATCCTGGGATAGCATAAAATCAAATAACAGCATTTAACCAGCAGAGACAAGTGAATATGGCTACCATAATAGGCAGCAGGTGTACGGGGAATAACTGAAGATTTTGAACCATAGTGGTTAATTGATTACAGGGTCCCTAAACTGAAATTCATGGACAGCAACTAAATCCCAGTTTGATCTGTTTGACTAAAACCTTTCAGTTCTATTGAAAAAAGCCCTTACTTGAACAAAGATGACTCTCCCATTTCCCAGATATGAATCAATTCACAAATCCCAGAGCACTCTGAATGACAGGCAATCGAGAAATCTTTATTAAAGTGCCTCTGTGACTGTCCCCAAGCAGTCCCCAACAACATTCATGAATGTATACCAGGGCAACCGAACAATACTTCTTGGGGAGGAGGGATTTTTGGAACCTGGCTCTGAACATTTATTCCTGAGGACCCAGAATGCCGCTGCCATCCACTGGTCAGAGTGAGGCTCATCGGGGTTAAAGTAAAAAGTGAGCCTCAGACAGATGCATCTCAGCAGTAACTGCAGACAGTCATTATGGTTGTCTACCTAGTTCCGGAGTGTAGAGTTAGAATATATTTTATGACATGGATCTGGGGAGAGTGATAAGAAGTTCAGGGATTGTGAGAAGTCACACACTCTGGCAACAGCAGAGTTGAGTCCAGCGGCTATGCGCCAAGCGCCTACCAGGCGTGGATCTCGCGGCGATGGAGTCTCTTCCCATAGCTGCTCTTGCCTGTGCACCCTGCTTCTCAGTCTCCTTTACTTGCTGCTTTCTTTCCAAGACTGCTTCTCTGCCTTTCCCTTCTATTCTGTATACTACTCAGGATTCTTCTCATCAAAACCCTTTCTGTTTTGCTTAGCCAGATTTAGCTTCTGAGTTTTGCAACCACAAACCCTGATTAGTACAGACTGCATATAAAATAAAACAAAGTGGATATAAGAGAAATTGAGAAGTGGAAAGAAAAGTTTCTGAAGACATGTTTTTATCTCTTGGTTCATGTTTTACCCAAAGCATTCCTGTTAATAAGTCAATAAGTACTATTTAAATACTTGACGTACCCAGAATTAGGATTCTTTCATATGATACAGAAATAAATATGAATTACACATCCTCCTCTTTCTGGTTTCTTTAAAGAATTAGTAGATGAGGAATTATTAATGGCTAGCCTAATTCCTCTAATAAGAGTGTGGGTCAGAGGTATATCAGTAAAAATGGGTGGAGTTAAAAGACTGAGTGAACCTGAATGTTTTTGACAATCTGACTGGAGAAAATAAAACTCAGAACAAACAAGACATTACTCTATGGTCACAGAAGAAAAACATAAGAGAGAGGAAAGAAAGAAGGCAACACCCATCCTTCCTGTGGAGTCAGGCAGGATTCGTTGTCTCTGTGGCAAAAGGATTAAAGAGCTTGCCCCTGTATTATATATATTTCCAAGAATTCTGAGAAAGAAGAAAAAAGATCAGCAAAGAGAAGAGAAAATATGCCACCCTGAAAGCTATACACACAGGTGCATGCATACACACACACACCACATTCTCCCCCCTGCTGCACCCCCCCCCCACCGGCCACACACACGCTAGTCGAGATGCTCCACTTTTCATTTCTCTAATATTCCTAGATGATGGACCCACGTGTGAACTGTTCAGTGATTTGCCACTATTTTGTATGCTCTACAACATCTTGGCTTTTCTTGAACAGGTATTCTCCCTTTATTTGGCATTCACTGCTCTTTGATTAAGCACTAAAGGGTAGCCTTACCCTATCCTTAAGAATAGGCTCATGGGAAGATATTCTTTTCTACTCTCAGCCTGATATGGCCCTTCCTTTTCTCATTCAGGAAATTGACCTTTCTCTGTCAGGAATTTATTCTCAACAGCAATAAAGAGCTTTAATGCTAGACTGAACAGCACTAAATATCTAGGAATATTAGCAGAAATGAAGGGGTGCATCCGTACTGGTAAGTGTGTTTATTTGTGTGTGTGTGATATGCAGTGTGTATGTATATGTGCATGTATGTGTGTGTGTGATGTGGTGTGTGTGTATGTGTGCATGTATGGGTGTGTGATGTGGTATGTATGCGTGCATGTGTGTGTGTGTGATGTGGTGTGTATGTACATGTGCATGTGTGTGTGTGATGTGGTGTGTATGTATGTGTGCATGCGTGTGTGATGTGGTATGTATGCATGCATATGTGTGTGTGTGATCTTCATGGAATAATAACCCACTTCTGAAATTCTAGTCAAGTTAACGCTGGCTTAGAGCTGATTCCATTACATAAGGATAACCAGAATCTGTGTTGCCCAGATGTAGCCTATGGATTTTTCTTTTTTCATTACAATACAGGTATTGATCGACTTACCACCTATGCAACTTAACGACCATTCGACTTTACGACCACAATCGCTAGCCATGACTGCTCCGTGTCTGGCAGCGCAAACGTTGCCCAGCTGGGCGTACAACAGTGCAGACCAGCTTCCGGCAGCACTACCATCTCCGCGTGCACCATTTCAACTGTACATATAGCCTACTCAACTTACGACCAAATCGTGTTACGACCGGTCCACGGTCCCAACCATGGTCGTAAGTCGACCACTAACTGTAGTCTGTTAAACTAGTATCAAGATTTTATGAAACATGGTTTTTGTGTAGTGCCTATTCAATGTTCAGCATTGGAGGAGAAAGCAAGACTTAAAAAGAAACAGGCCAGGCATGGTGGCTCACGCCTGTAATCCCAGCACTTTGGGAGGCCAAGGCAGGTGGATCATCTGAGGTCAGGAATTCATGACCAGCCTAGCCAACATGGTGAAACCCTGTTTCTACTAAGAATACAAAAATTAGCCAGGCCTGGTGGCAGGTGCCTGTAATCCCAGCTACTTGGAAGGCTGAGGCAGGAGAATCGCTTGAACCTGGAAGGTGGAGGTTGCAGTGAGCTGAGACCATGCCACTGAACTCCAACCTGGGTGATAGAGTCAGACTTCACCTCAAAAAAGAAGAAAAGAGTGTTATGGGAGATTCAGTAAAGCACACAATATGTCTTAGCCCAGATTTCAATACCTGCAAGAATCTAACTTGAAGAAGGTGTGCTCTGTTACAAGCCTTGAAAAACAGGCAAGTTAATGGTGTAGAAAAGTAGTCTGAATCTAATAAAGAGCATTTAGAAAGCTCCAGAGGCCAGAGAGAGCTGTGGTCCCATGGAAGGCACTTCAACACGACTGTGGCATGAGAGGGCAATGGGGAGGGATGGGGCAGGAGAAACTGGCAGAAACCTTATATCTTGAAGGGCCTTGCAGGGCATTCCAAGGTATATGGATCTTACCCTCAAAGGACTTTGGAGGTTTGGGAGTAACGCAGACAAGTTTTACCTAAAGAAAGGTCACGTAGCTTGCACCGTGGATAATGGATGAACTGCTGGGGGTTAAACAGAAGGCAGAGCGATCCATCAGGAGATGGGAGATGACAGTGGCTTGAACTAAGGAAGTGACAGAGCAGATAGGAAAAAGTGAGAGGATTAAGTAGGAACAACCGACAAAAATTGATTACTAACTTGACATGGATGATGGGGGAGAGGTCCATGTTTCTGTTTTGGGCAAATCCTTGCATGGTGGTGGGAAGGTAGGAGATAGAGCCGGTTGAGAAAAGAAATGAGAAAGTGGAGAGTTCGGTGTGAGATATAAATTAGAGGAATCTCTGGACCATTCACATGAAAATGCCAGGAGGTCACTGGGTCTTGAGCTGGAGGGACACCATCAGGGAGAGAATACAGCGTTGGGAGTCATAGGCATACATTTGGTAACTGAAGCTACAGGAATGGACCAGCCACTTAAGGTGAGGTTTTCCAATGGAAAGAAAGCCAAATTTAGATGCCAGGCAAACACTACTTTTAAGAAAAATGTGGTGAGAAATATGTAAGTGAAAGAGAAGACAGCACGGTAAGAAGAAAATTACCATGGAGTGCCAGCCTGGCTAACAAGAGCGAAACTCTATCTCCAAAAAAAAAAAAAAAAAGACTTAAAAAGAAACAAAGAATCACATTTATTTTTCTTCTCTTGTCCTTAGACAAAGGATATTTCAATTTCTCTGTTTTCGAGTGTCTTCCTATGTTGGGGGAAAGAAACAAACAGCTGATTCCATAGCTGATGACCGAACCCTTTTCAAGGGCAGTTGCCAGAGGACCCTGACTTTGGAAGCAGCTGTTCCTCATTCTCCGGGAAATTTACCAGCACCAATGGGAGGTGGGGAATGGAGAACCTTCCAACCCCAGGGACTTAAATCACTCACATTTCTCCTTAGTAAATCAATGAGTAGTTTAGAATCGATTCTTATTCTATAGATTTTCTCCTCTTTTCAAGTCTTCACATGGCCTGGGGGAGGAGAAAGACCTCCACAAAACCAAATACACAAACCGCAGAAATGTGCGGCTTTCACTTTTGAATAATATATTCCAAAAAAGACTTTATCTCTTACCAAACTGTTGTTTCTCAAAACCACCCAAGTGATATCAATTATAAACTTCTGAAATTGTCCTGGGTAGGATTTTCCTGCACTCAGGATTGGATTGACTCCCTAGAGCACATTTGATGCTCAGGATGCCAGGAACTGGGTTTCTTTCTAAATGTTGAGCTAGGGTTGGGAATCCCAGGGTGAGCAAGACAACTAGGACTTCTCCCTGTTTCCACCCGCTCCAGAACAGACACCAATCTTGGATATTCATCTGAAATACCTCCAGATAACACAATACTTACAGCCCCTGCTCCAAAATGGTTGGAATTCCCCAGAACACCAGGAGGCTGGCCGTGCCGGGAGCCTTATTTCACAGACCCTTCTATGTGTGCTCCAGGCTCAGTCACAGAGCCTGAGTGATAGGCTTCTCAAAACAGGTGGGGCTGCTGGTCAACCTCCCACAGCCTGGGCAGTCCATTAGCAGAGTGGTTAAATAGAGAAAGCCTGGGTTTGGTGTTCAACCATATTCTTCTCCTGGGACTCCTTATCCCATCAGAGACTCCCAGGTGTTCAGAGGCACCTGCTTTTCTGACCATTGAGGCTCCCTCTCCATCCACCCTATACTCCAAATTAACCCTTCTTCCACACACCACACTAATTTCTCTTTAAAACATGCCTTCCTTGATCAGCAATTTTGAGCCAAATATTGACCAACTTAATGCATTATCCTTTTGTCAGAGAATTTTCATTTTAATGAAGGGAATGTTTTACAAATCAGAATAAAAAGACTAAGATTAAATCTAGGTTGTTCCAAATACCAATAGTATTGGGGCCAAGAGGGAAATGGCAAGAAGATAGACCAATTCTGAATATGTGAAAGGCCTTTCTAGGAACGTGAGATGTTCAGAAAATGGGAAGCAGTGCTTTGAGAAGCGATAAGATACCCATCACTCTACCACGGGTATTTTTGTTTTGGTGAACTTTTGACTGGTTGAATTCTACAATTGTGATTCACAGTATCAGAAGCACATGCCAAGCAAACTACTAGGATGCCTTTCAGAGGTCCTTAAAAATGGTACAGGTATTCACTTGATCTGAAGAAGAGGGAATGACATGGAGATTTCTAAAATTTATTCTTTTATTGAAAAAGTCTTAGTGTCAGGGACTGCCTGGTACTAGATGATACAATAATGAATAACTGAAACACATCCCTGCCCTCAAAGGGCTTACAGTCCAATGAAGGACAGAGACAGCAATAGGCAACTGCAATATAATTCAAGTAGAGGGTTTTTAGGATGTTGGTGGAACCTAGGCTGGAAACCTACCACAGCTGCAGCCACAGCCACAGACTCAGTGGTGGGGGAGTGAGTCAGGGAAACTTTTCTTTAGGAGGCAAGGTCTAAGGTCAGTCTGAGAGACTAGCTGGAGGAGTTATTCTGGGGAAAAGAATATGCCCTAAACAAAAGACAGGTTATATATGTTTACTAATAGTTACTATATTTGTGACCAGAAGGGTTTTTTCCTCATGTCTGGTGGAAAGGAAGAGAGATCTTCTATATTAAGGGATGAGAGGCAATTTATGTTAAATAAGAGACATTTATTTGTCTTCTAGAGACTACTTGAAAAATACCAAAGGCTTCAGCTTAATTCCACCACATCTTCCAGGTAGAACCTCCACGTGTGTGGATCTACCGGGACCTTCCCAGATGTAGCAAGGAATATGTTCCACTGAGTCGGGAGGACAGAGGATAGAAAAGAAGGAGAAAGAGGGAAGGAAGCTACAGGAGAAAGGGTCTCCCAGGCTTCAGCAGAAGCTGAATCCACATGACCAAATGGCAACCCAAAGGGGAAAACCTGAAGGAAAAATGTGGGTGTATTCAGGACCAGCCATTAAGAGGGCTTTTCTATTTCTGGTGATGTATTGTCCTTACATGGCCACAGGGGGCACAACAGTGTTCTCCTTATCTATTGCTGTGCCATCTGTCACCCCAAGACCTAGTGGCTCAGGACAACAATTACCGTTATGGTCTCTCACGTGTTGGGGATGGACTGCGCTCAGCCAGGCAGCTCTTGCCAAAGTCTCTTACGCAGTTGCTGTCAGATGATGGCTGGGTGAGAGTCGTCTTCACTCACTTGTTTGGCAGTTGAGGCTGGCTGTCAGCTGAGATCTTAGCACGGTCTGTTGGTTGGAACACTTACTTGTGGCCTCTTAATGTGATCTGGGTTTCCTCACATATTGGTGCCTGCATAACAGAAATGAACTTTATGAGGTCCAGGTGGAAAGTGTATCACTTTTTATGATCTACTTTGGCAGTTAGCATCACTTTCACCATAGTCACAGGCCCTCCAGATTCAGGAGGGGTGAGAAAATGAACACCTGTGTGTGTGTATTTACTTGTGTATACTTAAGTTGTACAACATGATGCTTTATACGCATATCCATGGTGAAATGATTACTGCAGCCAGCAAGGTAGCATATCCATTATCTCTCGTAGTCACTCTGAATCTGTATACTGCTTTGGGGAGAATGCACATTTTAACAATATTAATTCTTCCAATCAATGAACACGGATTTTCCCATTTATCTGTGTCATCTTCAATTCTTTTATCAACGTTTTATAGTTTTCAGTATACAGATCTTTCACTTCTTTGGTTAAATTTATTCATATGTATTTTATTCTTTTTTATTTTACTGTGAGATTGTCTCCTCGATCATTTTTTTCAGATAGGTCGTTAGTGTAAAGAAATGAAACTGATTTTTGTATGTTGATTTTGTATCCTGCAACTTGACTGGACTCATTGATTAATTTTAAAAGTTTTTTTTTTTTTTTAAGTTTTGGGATACATGTGCAGAACATGCAGGTTTGTTACACAGGTATACATGTGTCATGGTGTCTTGCTGCACCTGTCAACCCATCATCTGGTTTTAAGCCCTGCATGCATTAGGTATTTGTCCTAATGCTCTCCCTCCCCTTGCCCCATGCCTCCCCGACAGGGCCTGGTGAGTGATGTTCCCTTCCCTGTGTCCATGTGTTCTCATTGTTCAACTCCCACTTATAAGTGAGAATATGCAGTGTTTGGTTTTCTGTTCCTGTGTTACTTTGCTGAAAATGATGGTTTCCAGCTTCATCCATGTCCCTGCAAAGGACGTGAACTCATTCTTTTTTATGGCTGCATAGTTTTTTATAACAGGAGAAAAAGATGGACTATACATTTTTATGGAAGCAATTTCAATATCTTGTAGGAAGTGCATGCAGGATGAAATGTATTGTGCCAATGTCTTTGGAAAATATAATCTGCCACACAGAGGGATTATATTTGGATGGAAATTACATTACAAATTGCAGCAGAATTGCAGCACAAACCATGGTATTAACTGCTACCTGCCTGTCAGTAGGGCAGGTGTGCCTGGGATAGTATTTTTTTTTTTTTGGACTCTGACCCTCTTCTTTTGTCAACCAGGGGCTTTCCATCTTCTGTCTTCCTGTTGCTGCTTTTCAATTCTACCTTAGTCTATGGTAGAGTCACTTCTGGAAACCAGACTGATAAGAGGTAATATGGAGTAGTTTGAGGAGCACTGTATTTTTAGATAGAAAGACCTGGGTTTGTTTCCTGGGAGGACCATTTTCCAGCTCTGTGGCTTTGGGCAATCTACTAAACTCCTGAGCTTCAGTTTCTCTCTTTGAGAAGTTGGGGAAATAATAGTACCTTCCCGATAGGGCCATTGTGCATAGTAAATAAGACATAATGCAAGGAGAACAGCTGGAACAGTGCAAGCACCTTATAAATATTCCTTTTATTAGCTGACACATTAGCTGATAGATACTCTTAATGTCCTTTGAAATGTTTACATTTCAGTCTCTTACAGCAATGGTCTCCAAAATTTTAAATCATGCACTTTGGTCAGAAAAATGTTTCATCCATGCACCTTCAATATGTGAATATTTTACATACGTAATTTTTATGCATATGGTATAGTACCGTCTAATTCACATAACATACTCCCAAGTACCTATTAAACAGGATTAGTTAAAATACATAGAAATTCTCATATTGTATCCCATGCCATGGTAAATCTGGTATTCCTCTTCACTTTGATGAGCATGTCTTAAAAGCAGATCAGTTTTAGAGGAGTATCTATAACCATATTCCTGTGTCTGTAAGTAGCTGGAGACAGATATAAAGAGAGAGAATGAAAGAGAGAGATAGCCAGAGAGAGGAAAGGCAGAGGGAGGAAGAGGAGGAATAGGGAGAGAAAGAGGTGAAGGAGAAAACTTTTGGTTTTCACTTTATATGGTTCTGTAATGCTTAGATGTTTTAGTATAATAAACATGTATTACTCTTAACATTAAAAAAATTACAATGCAGGAGTTTAGTTTGACCTCAGTCACTGCATATCTTAATACGCTATTTCTTTCCCATTGAAATTGTTCCAAATATATACGCCATGTGGAAGTCTTGGGAAGGGTAATTCTTCCCTGAACTTCACCTGGACTAAGAGAGCAACTGCTCTCTGTAACATCTTACCCTTCCCGACACTTTGGAGGTAGGAATTTATAGACCTCTGTGGTTTGAGGAAGGAAAAAGAATTTCTTTTGCACAGAGTTTTCCCTGGAAGACTCTCTTGTTTACTGAAATGCTCTTTCCTCTACAGCTGTGTCTGTCTCTCCCTGGAAAATTCTCCACCGTGAAGGAAACTCCTTTCCCTGAGTGCGTACTTGGCCAAGCTGGTGGGTTTTGTTTGTTTTTTTTTTTTTTGTTATTTTTTTTAATGCACATAGAACATGACCTATACCTATACCTGCACTGTAGTTATTGGAAAATACGGTATGATGTGTCTGAGTAACGTTACTGGCAAGATGAAGAAGTGTTCATATAACCTACATACACTGCCAGACTAGCATTTTATCCTAAGTGTGATGATGACCACTATGTTTATTTATAAAGTCCTGCTCAAATAATGGAAAAATGATGGTTTCTTCATGGCTACACCCTTTGAGTCAGTGCTATCACCACTGTGATGGGATAAAATTACTTTTAGTTCATGGTCGTGAAGGAATAAATCCATGTGATTCCTCCCTTTCTTAAAAGGATAACTTACATCCTGTATTTCCATGTACATGTGGTACCTCTTTGTTTTTATTAGTTGTTGATGTACACATTCTACAGTGTAACTTAATATTAACAGATAGGACTTGCTTTAGGCTTTGCAGCTCAAAAATACCTCCCCATAACTTCTACTTATAGATTAATTTGAGTTAGGATGGCTATTTTAAAATACAAATGCCATGCTGGGTGGTAGGTCCCATTTACCTTTTAGTAGAAATTATTTAGTTAAATAATATGCAGGCTATAGTCTATCGGCTCCATAGATCTATTTTTCACCCTTCTCCACCTGCTTCATGCCCTAGGATACTGGCTTTCTTTGGCTACATCTGCCTTGTACAGGTTTGGCCAATTGGCAGCACTGGAAGGAGGTTAAAGGGTAGGAGGAGAGAGACTCGGGTATCTATTCCCCTGGTCACTTCCCTGCTGGGCTATGGCTTGGCACTGACTGTGTTCCTCTACCTAAGGCCACAGCTATCACCTGGCCCTGCTAACTGCTTCCCCCAATCCCTGATCCCTCCTGCTGTCCATGTCCTTCGGGTGCTTTATTATCCTTTGTTGATTTCCTTTCTCCTGCCCACATCTTTGCAATTGTCTCTTTGCCAAATGTTCTCCAATCATCTTTTTTGAGTGTGTCATTTGTTTCCTGATAGAACCCAGACGAATAGAATAATACCTTTACAAATGGCCTCAGGAAACAGAACCCTAAAATGGTATTGGGATCATATTATGTGGTAGGCAGAATAATGGCCTTCCGAAGATGCCTGTGTCCTAATCCCTGGAGCCTGTGAATAGATTATGTCACATGGCAAAGGGGAATAAAGTTTGCAAATAGCATTAAGGTTTCTAATCAGCTGACCTAAAGATAGCGATTATCTTGGTTAACCAGGTTTGGATTACCCAATGCAATCAAAAGAGTCCTTAAAAGTGGAAGAGGGAGGCAGGAGAGTCAGTGCCAGAGTGACATGATGTAGGAAAGACTGAATGGCCATTAGTGGCTTTGAAGATGGAAGAGCCACAGAAAGCAGGAGCCTCTAAAGATGGGAAAGGCATCAAAGCAGATTATCCCCTATGGTCTCTAGAAAGAATGCAGTCTTTTAGACACCTTGATTTTAGCACAGGGGGACCTATATCCAGACTTTTGACCTGCACAGCTGAAGGAAAATAAATGTGAGTTGTTTTAATCCAATAAATTTGTACTAATTTGTTACAGCAGCAATAGAAAACAGATACAAGTTGCTAACATATTTAATGAGAACATGGAGGCTTCTTGACATAAGGAAATGAGATATGGATAATCCATGGTATGTTATTCAAATCATTCCTAGTAACAGAGATTAGGATGCAATGCAAGAAGAGGGCAAGTTGTGGAAAGATCAATTAGTGAGGGTCCTTAGTTTCTACAGTGACAATGGTAATTATCAAGATTGTGCTGTTTCTGTGAGTCCTAGATAATGTACACAGATGAAAGGAAAATCTAACAGCTTCATAGGTCCATTCAGGGCACAAGAATAATATTAGAAAACTGGCCGGGTGCGGTGGTTCGCACCTGTAATGCCGGCTCTTTGGGAGGCCAAGGTGGGTGGATTGCCTGAAGTCAGGATTTGGAGACCAGTCTAGCCAACATGCTAAAACTCTGTCTCTACTAAAATACAAAAAAATTAGCCGGGCCTGGTAGCATGCGCCTGTAATCCCAGTTACTTGGGAGGCTGAGGCAGGGGAATTGCTTGAACAGGGAGATGGAGGTTGCAGTGAGCTGAGATCGCACCAACAGTCCAGCTTGGGTAACAGAGTGAGACTCTGTCTCAAAAAAAAAAAAAAAAAAAGAAAGAAAGAAAACCTTAATGGCATCTTTAAAAGAGCTGTTTACCAACGATCTTGAAACAAATCTGAGTGAGGACCAGTCCAGCATCTGAGAACTGCATCAATGTCTGTTTTGTTACGGAGCAAAGAGTAGAAACTTGAGACATAGGATGGGAATATTTAGGGGAACACAGGCAAGACTAAGACCTTTGAACTCCCAAATTGTCTCAAAACTTTCCTGCAAATACAGAACCTCATCCAGCAGAGGGGCTGGAGAGCATGGGCTGGAGATGACCTGTGCTGGGGACACACGTTTTTCACTCAGATAAGAGGATAGGGAAGTGTGTCTCCAGGTTGAATATCTACCTTTCTGCAACCTGCTTTTGTCCTTAGACATTGACCTGTATGGACAGCATCAGCCAGACTTCTTTGTCTTTAGCTTACGGTTAGGTTTGGCCAATTCACGGCACTGGCAGGAAAATAGAGGGTGAACTGAGAGGGCACAAACAGGGTATTTATCCACCTGGCTCCCACCTTGCTGAATCTCTGTTGACTGTGTCTGCCACAGCCACTGATTTAGAAACAGCTACAGAGGCCAGCCTTGTTGGACAGCCCGTTCCACAGCTTGCTGCTCTTTGTAGCCCTGGGGCCCTTCACCCATCCCTTGTTCATCTCCATCACCCTGCCCTTGCTTTTCTAATGAGCCTTGCATTAAACTCTCCTCAAACACCTCTTTTTTTTTTTTTTTGCCAGAACCGTGACTGATATCATCATCATCATCATCACAGCGGACATTTATTGAGCACTTATGTGCCAGACACATGCCCAAACACCATCCATAAATTAGCTTATTTTATCCTCACCATAACTCTGTGAGATAGATGACTATTTTTACTCCATTTTACAGATCAAAAAAATTAAAATTGGCACGCAGCTTACCCAAACTCATCCAGCCAGTTAGTGCCGAATTGAACCCAGTCTCTAGAGTTAGAGGAAGCCTAGTAGCATCAGGATCGTAGATAGGTTTTGAAGTCTGGAGAGACTCAGGTACAAATATCAGATGTTGACATGAGCCAAGACACTTAATTCCTCTGAGCTTAGGTTTCTTGATTCCTAAGATGGGAGCTACATTCCTTCTGTCAGTTAAAAGTTCTTTGTAACAGAGGCAATACTGCCCAATCAAAATTACAGGAATCCAGAGAGTTCTAAAGGATCCAGGTAGCAGGCACTAATGAAAACATTCTTTGAGCTCTCTAGGTTGTCAAATCCACAATTTTCTATTCATTCCCATTCATTAGAAATTCTAATTCACAATTAGAATTTCCTGAAGTGCCTAACTGACGTTGGTCACTCGGGTTATTTGTCCACACATTTTATCAGGTAGGATAGGGCACCAAGTCTGCATTCAGTATGGTGGGTGAGTCTCCCTCAGAAAACTAGTGTTATTCTAGATGGAAAAGAGGTAAGCACTGCTGTGAATGCAACAAGTAAATAAATACACAGTATAAAACTTACTTTCATGCTTCCTGCAAAAAGATAATCCAGGCAAATGCTTGGCACAGGGTTCAGATTTTCTCTTCCTTCCTGCCAGACTGTTAGGAGAATAAGATTTGGGTTGTAACGGGAGGAACAGTGATAGAAAGCATTTATGCTCCGCTGGCTGTACTGCTGATAGTTTCTCACAGGAACTATTAGGTGTCTATTCTCCTGTTACACCCAGTTAAAGCCTCCAGTCTTTACCCCGTAATGCCATGCTTATATGGACTTCTCCCTACTGTCCGTAGGCTTCTTCCAAGGCATGTCAGTGTACTGCCTCTCCCTCATCTGATCCATTTTTTTTTTCTTTAAGATTCTTTTCCTCCCCAGCATTTTATTTGGAAAATTTTCAAACAGGAAAATTTTAAGAATTAGACAGTGAACACCCATAAACATACCATCTAGATTTTACTATTAATATTTTAGTTTATTTGCTTTTTTGCATTTCCATCTGTCCATCTAGCCAGCTATGTATGCATTTAAGCTCCTGTTTGACAACATTGTTTTAATGAGTTTACAAAGATTTTTTAGAAAGAACTCAAATCTCATATATCAATGTTAGCAAAGAACCAACTGAAAGGAGTCAGCAACTCTTAGGGGATGGACAAGTTTCCTTAGTTAATGCTGTGAATAGAAGTCTTTAAAGCATTTATTTATCACAAAAAGTAACCATCTGTTCTTGATGATGGCTCCTATCATTTCTAACTATGTTTTTAAAAGAGATTTTTCTGAGAGCTGCTTTGGAATGATAGAGAAGAGTTCTTAGGAAAAATTCACTGGCTGAAGTGACCCCAAACCAGAGGAGTATCTGGATGGAGCATGTCTAGATAATAATAAAAACGGGTTTTGAAAAAAATGCCCAAAATATGTTCCAAAATCACCAGAGATTTTTACATCTGATCATCAAATCCTAAAGGAGTCTGGGATCCTAGCATGCGAAACTTCCAATCTTGAGAATCAGATAAGCATCTCGACTCCTGGAGATGATTTAAATACTAAGATAATTTTCACATCCCAAGTTGCATTAGATTCTCATGGGACTAGGTTTTACTATGAGATTTGTGGTTCTTGTTTGAGCACCTAAATTCAAGATTTAAGCATTAGAGTTCTTGCTGATTTGCTTACTTTTGAAAGAAAGTTTTGAGTAAGTGCAAAGGGGATAAAGTGGAAGAAACACACCACATCCATTTTAGAAACATAAACACAAGTCAGTTTACATTCACCTCTAAAATATGGAGCATCTATTGTTGGTGCCATCTGTTTATGCTGTGGGATGTGGACATGGGACTTCATTGCATGCATTTTATCTTGATGGATGAGTAGGAATGGAAGGGTGTGTTTGGGGAGTACCATAGGGAAGGTGGAATTAACAGGTGGCCAGGGAAAGCTTGCTAAAACAAAACAAAACAAAAACAGAAAAAGGAGATTGAGGAATATCCCACTAGTAGGGGAGAGAAGGTCTGATCTGTATTGCAAAGAGGACTGGAATGCAAACATAATCCCAGGACATGTCAAAGAAAAGGAAGTGATATGATTTGGCTATGTCCCCACCCAAATCTCATCTTTAACTGTAGCTCCCACAATTCCCTCACATCATGGGAGGGACCTAGTGGAAGGTAGTTTCACCATGGGGGCAGGTCTTTTTCATGCTGATCTCATGATAGTGAATAGGTCTCATGAAATCTGATAATTTTATACAGGGGAGTTCCCCTGCACATGCTCTGTTGTCTGCCACCATGTAAGATGTGCCTTCACTCTTCTTTTGCCTTCTGCCATGATTGTGAGGCCTCCCCAGTCATGTGGAACTGTGAGTCCATTAAACCTCTTTCCTTTATAAATTACCCAGTCTTGGGTATGTCTTTTTTAGCAGCTTGAGAACAGACTAATACAGGAAGTAAAGATGAAAAGTAGGTAACAGTATCGGAGAGAAGCATGGAAATTCCTAAATAAATGAATACAGATCAAATGGAGAAGAGATATTTGTGAATTCAGCTGGAAAATCCTCAAGTAACCAGGCATAATGTGATAAGGCCTGGCCTGGGGTCTGGGATATGATGAAATAGGGATGGGTACTAGAGATTTTTGGTCTGCTGGTTATCTACCTACACGTTTTTAACCCTTCTCCTCAGCTCTTCCAAGTAGTGCCCCACATTATTGTTCAAGTATTCACCTTGCCCTCATGCTTCATGTTATATACCTGGGAAGAAGCTGTTCTCACCCAAAGCTCTATAGATGGGTTCTGATTTGCTTCAGCTGATCAACACCCAGTGCCTAGCCATGGTCATTGATTTAGAGATGGCTATGTGACCTTTACTGAAATGATTTACAAGAAAAGTATCTCTCCTGGATGGTTTTCTCTGTGGGTGTAAAGCCTGAAACAGCTGAGCCACATTGACATGATCGGGGAGACAGCCTTAGGATGAAAGGCAGAAAAATCCGCTCATTGAGGACAATACTGAGCCACTAGATCAAACTTTTCTGAAGTTCAAACAACTCCAGAACTTATCAAATCTGACCTCATCATTAAGTAGCTAGAAACTGGTCATAATGTTGTTGTAGCCCAGAAGGTATTACTAGCATAGTTAATAGTGGAAATTTTACTCCCATATTAGAAAATAATCTCCAACCGTATTATTCAGCACACAGAAAATGCTCAATTAAAATGGGCCGGGCATGGTGGCTCACGCCTGTAATCCCAGCACTTTGGGAAGCTGAGGTGGGTAGATCATGAGGTCAGGAGTTCAAGACCAGCCTGGCCAAGATTGTGAAACCCCATCTCTACTCTACTAAAAACTACAACAAGTAGCTGGCTGCAGTGGCAGACGCCTGTAATCCCTGCTACTCAGGAGGCTGAGGCAGGAGAATTGCTTGAACCCAGGAGGCAGAGGTTACAGTGAGCTGAGATTGCACCACTGTACTCCAGCCTGGGCAACAGAGTGAGACTCTGTCTAATATATGTGTGTGTGTGTGTGCATATGTGTGTGTGTGTGTCTGCATATATATATATATATATATATACACACACATACATATATATATATTTTTTTTTTCATGATCTCTGGATATACTCCACTTCTTCCTTCTTCTATATCTTTGTTGAGGCTGCCCTTCCTGTCTGGAATGTTCTCCTTGGTGACTGTGTCTACCTGGACAACAAAGCTTATCTTTGAAGACTCAGCTCGAGTTTTCTTTGAAGTCTTTCCTGGCTGCTACTGTAAGTAAGAATCATCTTTTATTTTTTGTAAGAGATGGCATCTCACTTTGTGGCCCAGACTGGAATGTAGTAGCATGAGCATAGGCCACTGCAGTCTCAAACTCTTGGGCACAACTGATCTTCCCACCTCAGCCACCTAAGTAGCTAGGACTACAGGCATGTGCCACCAGGCCCAGCTAATTTTAATCATCTTTTTTTTGTAGATACAGGGTCTCACTTTGTTGCCTAGGTTGGTCTCAAACTCCTGGCTTCAAATGATTCTCCCACCCTGGCCTCCCAATGTGCTGGGATTACAGGTGTGAGCCACTGTACCCAACCAGAAGAATCATTTCTCATTTATCACTCCCCCCACATCTGTACAGTCTTCTGCTATGGCATATACCTATTGTGCTTTCGGGTTTAGTCTATCATTCCTTCTATGCTGAAGATGAGAGAAGATGCCACATTCACCCTGTGTTGTATTTATATTTGTATTGCCAATTGGTTCCATGTTAAGCTCTGCCAAAGGAAGTGCTAGAATGAGGCTGCAAGACTGGAGGAGAAAGAAGAGACATGCTTCTTTTTGGCTTCTGTCTACCTTCTGTTCCCAGAGCATCACTTTAGCAATGCTTCTTTGCCTTCCTGCATCAGAAGCTGAATCAGATCTGCAATTTCTCCACCCATTACAGAACCAGCATCGTTATGCATCCCCCACCCCTAGACAGACACCAGCATGGGCCAGCACCCTCTCCTCAGAGCTGCTTCCCGTCAGTGTTACCTCCATGAAATGGCAGTTTTCTTATTACATTTTTAGTTACAGAGTTAACTATATCTAGCTAACTATTCTTTATATTACATTTATTCTGTTAAAATAATATTTTTGTGGTTTCCATCTTTTGACTGAACTCTGAGACATTTGTTGAACCAAAAGGGAAATTCTTTAGCATGGGGATGTCAAATTCCGATTTCTATGAAAACACAAATGGATTTTCAAAAATCCAACAGACACAGAGCCATCAAATAAAAACTTACCTCCAAAATATTCACTGAATTTGTAACATCTTAGCAGGTAATGTTATTCAGGACAACTTTATCCTCTAGTTCTAAAATATGAAATCTTTGCTTTAGAGAACGCCTGGCTAATTTATGTCAGTCACTTTCTGCAGGGCCTAGGCTAGCTCTGTGTGACTAGTCCCACCCTGGACCGACCGCATCTTATGTTTCATTCCAGTCCTGTTGTTACTGAGTCCACTGTCCTGAGCATCAGATTATATTCTCCACAGATCTGTCCTTTCCTCCCTGAGACTGAGAGCAGCAGCATTTCCACCATTTCTGTGAATCCCCCAAAGTTCAGTAAATATTATACAAATGAACAATGAAGGAGTGAAGTGAAAAAATAGACAAGGAGAAACCCCATTTGCTTTGAGTCACCACTGTTTATTCTGTGGAAGACCTTGGACACAGTAGCACTTGATAAATATAATACAGCTGATTGAGCAACTCACCAGCATAATGTATGATCCCAGTTTCTCATGAGGACTCCTATTTTTCTACTGTTATTTGGATCTAGATCTCTTCTAAGTAACATCATTTTAATTTGCATTCATGGTGACAGAGACAGTCATAACAGAAGGAGCACGAGTATAGAGTCAGGGAAGCCTAGGTTTAAATTCTGAATCTGCCACCCACTGCCTGAATATCCTTGGGCAAATTAGCCTCTCAGAGCCTCAGTATCCCTATTTGTAAATTGGAGTTATACTGACAATAAACATGACTGAGCACTATGTGTCGGACATGTTCTAATTGTCATACATGTGCTCACTAGTTTAATCCTCACAAAAACACTGCAAGATATTTACTACTATTATTCTCAGTTTGCAGGTAAGGAGATCACTCTCAGAGGGGTTAAATGACTTGCCCAAGATCACCCAGAGAGGAATACTTAGGGTCAGGATACAGACCGAGGCGGTCAGGCCCCAGAGCCCAGCTTTGTAACCATATGCTCTATGGCGTCTTTTCTTGTGTAGTGTCCATAACAAGTCTGCTGGAGCTGCCATAACAAAATACCATAGACTGTGTGGCTTAAACAACAGAAGTTTCTTACAGTTCTGGAGGCTGGACGTCCAAAGTCAAGATGCCAGCATCATTGGGTTCTAGTGGGAGCTCTCTTCCTGGCTTGCAGATTGCTGCCTTCTTGCTGTTCTCACATGGTGGAAAGAGAGAGAGCAGGTGCACAAACTCTCTGGTATCTCTTCTTGTAAGGACACTATTCTCATCATGTGGAACACCCCTCAACCCCATCATGACTTCATCTAAACCTGATTACCGGCTAAAGGCTCCATTTCCAAATACCATCACAATGGAGGTTAGGGCTTCGACATATGAATTTGGTAGGGACACATTTCAGTCTATGGCATGTGGCTACTAGGAATCTCATTCAGTGAGCTAATAAATGCTGAGGGCATGGTCTGTATAAAACCTGCATAAGGCTGGCATGGTGGCTCATTCCTGTAATCCCCGCACTTTGGGAGGCCAAGGCGCACGGACCACTTGAGGTCAGGAGTTTGAGACCAGCTTGGCCAATATGGTGAAACCCCATCTCTACTAAAAATATAATATAATATTATACACACACACACACACACACACACACACACACACACACACACATATATATAGCTGGGCTACTACTATAGAAACTACTCAGAGGCTGAGGCAGGAGAACCACTTGAACCTAGGAGGCAGAGGTTACAGTGAGCTGAGATCATTCCACTACGCTCCTGGGCAACAGAGTGAGACCCTGCCTCAAACAAGCAAATACACTCACACACACACACCCTACAGAAATGGCAGCTATTCTAGAACCCTACAAGGGAATTCAGAAAGACCTTGGATTCAGTAGCTTAGGTTCGAATTTGATTTACCATTGAAATGACCTGGCTGAGCAGACTGTTATTTTTGTGTTGAACAATTTGGCATAAGCCTCTGGCCTCGAATAGCAGCAGAACATTTTCCTGCCATCCCTAGTGGTCAACTTGGTGAAAGGTATTTGGTTCTGTAATGTTTGTTCTGTTGCTAAGGAAAAGGTGATGTAGCCAGATAAAAAGGTGTGAGAAGAAAGTGGAGCTGTGGAAAGGAGGCTCCCTGGCACACTACCTAAAAGAGGACCGTTTACTTTGCTCTATTTTTCTTCCCAGTACCTATCACTACCTCATATATTTATTTACGTATCGCCTATTCTCCCACAAAAATATAGGCTTACAAGGGCCAGGACTTTATCTATTTGGTTCCCTGCTGTATGATCTTTTCCTGAAACTGTATTCTGCTCAGAGTGAGTCTTCAGTATTTGCTAAACAACGGACAATGTCTTCAACATCGGTTTTTCAGAAAATTCGGAAAGATTCTCCATGTGCTATTGCTCACACCCATTTCTGACTAGAACTGAGCATGTCATCTTAAACTGTAATGCAGAGAAAGCGGGTCCAGGGAAGTGTGGAATCAGGGCTCACATTTCCTTGAGCTCTTGAGAATGAGTGCTGTTGTAGAAATGGCAGCCAGGCAGGAACTCTCAGAGGAGACATTTGAGGACAGATCGGAATGAAGGGATGGGGGTAAGAGTATTGGCATTACCACCTTCGATGGGGCCCAACTTTGGAAATTCCTGTCAGAATTTAGTACCAGGAAAAAAGTTGTCTCTCTCAAAAAATAATAAGAAACTAAACAACTCTGTGTTATACATTTTTTTTGGCAGCTTGAAAGCTTAGAACCAAACTTTATGCTCTTTAACAGTAGTAATACTGGCCTAGCACATAGTTTTAGAATATTGATTTCTTTCTCTCTTTGAAAAAATCTATGTGTATTTTAACAAATTCATTATACATATTTCTTCTATTGAAAATCATCTCAAATTTAGAAAGTGGGATATAAATTTAAATAACTGAAAAAAAAGAAATAAAGAGCAGTCTTAAAGAAATAAAGAACAGTCCCCAGGTGCAGCAGGTCAGGCTGGTGGCCCTGGAAGGATGTCTTCCCTTCCCAGTCCGCTGCATGGCTTGCATTCCTGCCCCTTGCAACCCTACTCTGATCCTGTTTCTTGCCCTGGATTGACAGGGAGTGGTCTCATTCAGCACATTCATCTCCTTCCACCTCTTTTGCTGTCTTATGTGCCAACCACACATCCAAAAATCTGATCCTTTGCTCTGCTATTTAGTCTCCTTCAGGCCTCCTCACTGCCCAGCAGAGAAAAAGAAAGTCATTGAGATAGATAATTCTCCAGCGACATCTCATGTCATGTCCCTCTCCAAATTTATGCCATCATTGTACTAAGCTTCCTGAGGTCCTCAGCCTATCATATTGTTTTATACTTCTGTAATTTTTTTTCAATTTGGTTGGCTTGGAAGGTTTTCCTAATTCTTATCTATCTTGAAAACTCCTCTTTATCCTTCTGATGTTTTCAGTTTAAACAATGTGATTCTGTTTATAAAAAGGTATTGGATGCCTACTACATGCTGTAATTGTGTCCTGGGGTTATAAGGCTGCCCAGTTTAGCTCTCTGTGAGCTTCTCTTAATTGAATACTTTCTCCCTATATCTTACTTTACATACCCCATATATTCCTCTATTATTTTGCTTCAGTCCACAACATTGGGCAAGGTCTTGGTTAGGTTTACAGTTTATTTCCTCTGCTTAGTGCTGAGCTCATAAAAAGCAGGAGACATCATTCATTCATCTCTTCAGGGTGCTGTTGAGATATGTGTGTGTGATATGTATATATACATAGTCTTAAAAAATTGAATAAAGACATGATAAGCAGAAAGAGTTACCAAAAAGGGGTCATAGTACATGCTAACTAAATATTTGTTTCATGGAAGAGAAAATGAGGTTCAGAAATATCCAGTAACTGGGTAAAGAAGAGGATAAAGTGGTGGTTGAGAGGCATGAGGGAGCTATACATGAGTGAGAATCACACGTGGTTTGGATGAAGACACAGTGACTGAATCTTTGAATGTGTGTACTCAGGTTGATTCAATAAATATTTCTTGAATATCAACTATAAACAGGGAATCTGACCTATGTGCTGAGGTTTGAGTTACGCAGTTACCAGCTGCAAGTTCACCTTTTTGAGCCTCCACTTTCTGAATGAAAATTAAAAAACACCCAATTCACAAGTGTTTATGAGTTTGAAATGTGACACTTCCTTCCTCTAGAGTACATAGGAATGACGCTATCAGTTCTAATGGCCAAATAAGATACCAATACTATGCTCCAGATTTATCGTCAAATCAAAATAAAAAGCCACATTAACTTTTCAAGTAAATATAAAAAATATTTACCAAATTCTCAACTGTTTAAGTTGAAATGATCAATATCTAACTATTTCTGACTTATTAAAGTGATGGCATCTTTGATGGCCCAATAGTTCAGCTGGTCACAGGACATTCAGAGACAAATTCCTTAGATGTCCTCTGTCTGTTTGGATCTCCTTCCCCTCGGCCAGCTTGTTCATTTCACCTGGCTCACAGTGCATGATCTGCTTACTTCCAAAAAGGACCTGAGGAGGCTTCACTCCTGTAGCAACAGAGCTATGAAGTTCATTTGGCAATTCATCATGTACTGCCTCGTTGCAAATATTCTGTTGCCTTGAACTGTTAGGTAAATCTTGAATTGGTTTCTGCATTTTTGTAGGCCAAAAGTTTTTAATAGGGATAGACCTACCAGGCCACCCTTCAGGGAGAATGGACAAAGTACTCATCATGTGCTGCAGGACACCGACTTAAGAGGCCTGGTGTGGAGAGTGAAGAGCAATGGGCTGTCACCAGCAGGTGGTGGGCCCGAGGAAGAAAAAGGCTTGTTCTATTCAGCTTCAAGATGGAAAGAAACAGCATCCACAGAGAGAATTTTGAACAAGAGGGTGGGAGATCCCTTGATCTAAAAAGAAATCTGAAGCATGTGGCTGTGCCTCATCACCACTGAGAAGAAAACACAGCGGTGTTCGAGAAGCAGAACCTCAGATGGGTGTAAACCGCACTTTCTAGACACTGAGCTGCCCAAGAAGACATGGCAATTCTAAAAGGTTGAAAACAACTGGGCTGGAGAATGCTCTACTTCCTTCCCTTGTCTTCCTTCTTTTGTTGTTTGTTTCTAGTCGGTTGATTTCTAGGGGCAGAGCTCGTATTCAGTGTGTTCGTGTATGCTCTACAAGGTCTAGCCCAGTGGTAAAATCACTACAGTTACGTAAGATGGGTCTGGCCAGGCACAGTGGCTCATGCCTGTAATCCCAGCCCTTTGAGAAGCCGAGGTGGCCAGATCATTTGAAGTCAGGGGTTCGAGACCAGCCTGACCCACATGGTGAAACCCCGTCTCTACTAAAAATACAAAAGATTAGCTGGGCGTGGTGGCCCATTCCTGTATTCCCAGTTACTCAAGAAGCTGAGGCAGGAGAATTGCTTGAACTTGGGAGGTGGAGGTTGCAGTGAGCCGAGATTGCACCACTGCACTGCAGACTGGGCAACAGAGTGAGACTCTGTCTCAAAAAAAAAAAAAAAAAAAAAAAAAAAGATCTGTAGAGGTGATGAAGTGCTCATCCCAGTCCTTCACCTGACTGGGCACAATAACACAAGAAGGGCAGCACATTCTCAGAATTATGAGAGTTACGGATCATCATGTGCCTTGGGTCCCTAATGGGTTCTGCTTTTTGTTCTGTTTTTTACCATAGAGTCTCTCTCTGTCACTCAGGCTGGAGTGCAGCAGGGCACTCATGGCTCACTGAAGCCTCTTGACCCCTGGGCTCAAGTGATCCTCCTACCTTAGCATTCCCAGTAAGCTGGGACTACAGGCGTGTGCTACCATGCCTGGCTAATTTTTGCTTTTTTTTTTTTTGTGGAGGTGGGGTCTCACAATGTTGCCCAGGCTGGCCTCGAACTCCTGGCCTCAAATGATCCTCCCACCCTGGCCTCCCAAAATGCTGAGATCACAGGCATGAGCCACCATGCCTGGCTTAGGTTTGTATCTAACTTTAGTGTGTGACTTTAAGGGTGTACCTGACAAAGTTGAATATGAAAATCACCATCGTCATCATATTTGTGGAATATGCTTTTCTATACAGTACTCATAACTCACTGGACCATGCCTCATAGGTAAGATGTGTATTCTCATTCTCATTTTAACGATAACTCAGAGGTTCAGAATGATTAAGGAACTTACCCAAGGCCACACAGTTAGAAGGGGGCTGGCAACCATCGGGGTCTCTGACGTCAGGTAAGTCTCTCCCCATGAACACTCACAGAAAGCCAAGGGGATGGCAGGGCGGGGATGGAGAGAGGCTGTGGTCTGTCCCCTGGTCCAGCTGCATTTCCAGATGAGTGTTGGGCCTGGCTACTCTGCACACCCGCCCTTGCTCTCCTCATGGGGCGGGCTGTCGTCTCCCTGGGCCTGGCCCAGGTTACTGTTCTTCCTCAAAGAGGTATGAGGAGTTCAGCTTCTGCCTTCAAATCAATCCCTGCCCACCCAACACCGGCTCGGCTTTTCCAACCATCCCGCGGGTCTCAAGGGCTACAGAGCAGGGGATGAGAACTTTCGCTGGGCCCAGGAAGCTTCTGGTTGGGCGGGAACCCAAGGCTGCAAGTGACTGCACCTGCGGGGCAGGAGGAGTGGGGCCTGGAGGGCCGCAACCCGGCAGCATTCTCTCGCGGCTTCGTTCCGGTGTCTGAGCTGAGAACCTGCCTCCTAAGCCCTCCGTTTAGCTGCAAGCTGCATCCCTGCCTCCTGTGTGGCTGCTGCCGTCGCAAATGGCCCCTGGCTTAGAAATGCTACATATGCTGCTCCTAATTAATATGTGACACGGCGTCTCACAGCCCCCACGGCAGCAGTCTCGGGCTGTCTGTCCTAGACTGAAAGGCAGATGACAAGTGAGCCTTTTTGTCTTTCATATGTCTCTAGGCTGTGACATGCCCCAGCGGACAATCCAGGCAGCCACGGGTCTCTCCCTTCAGTAAGAGATGTGGCATATGCCAGGAAAATGAGATGGCTCCCTTTTCATTTCAAAAGCCTGCTTCTTGCCGAGTGTCCAGGCCTAGCTACCAGGTGGCTCACTTTGTCTGACGGGCGTACGAAGGTGAGGCATATGTCCCAAAGCTGACCCTAGAGCAGCAGCCCTTCTCGGGGAGATGACTGGTTACTAAAGATCTGTGCCTCCTGGTCTCAGCTTGACTCCCAATTTATCCTGCAGCCTTGAGCAAGCTGTCAAACCTCTCTCTGTACCTCTGCCTCCTCCAGGGTAAAATAACAGTTCTGAGGTTTGTTAACAGTCCTGGAGAAGAGTTAATAAAATGAGGTGCGATGCACAGAAATAAATATTCGTTGAAGCTGACCATGATGATGGTTTTGCAAATACAAAAGTGCTGTAAGAGAAATCTTGTGTGATTCTTCTGATGATTTCCATAAAGCTAGGCTGGGCTCCCAGATAACAGTATGGAATGATTCCACAAAAAGACTGATATTTTCAATGTATCCTTTTAGCTCACACTGCTTTATATTTAGGCAGCTCTCTAAGGGGACACCATCAAAATGCTGTTAGTCACCATGGGGAAAAAGGTGCTTGTAAGTGAGGGCATGCCACTAATCTACAGGATCGGTGTTGTGGGCTCATCAGCATGGCACACCCGGTAGGATGTCAGAGGAATGGGCTTCATCCCACTGTGGAACGCAGTGTATGAGAAGTGGACCAAGAGCTTCCCACCTTAAGAGTCTAGTAATCCGGAGGCTTAATGTCAGATTCAGATGAATTAAGGCAGAACTACGCTCTTTGAGGAGAAACACATACAAGAGGTGCAAAACTCTTTTGATCCCAAGTCTTCTTAAAGTTCAAGAAAATCTCTTCCCACTGAATTGAAATTAAGGGCTATTTAAATGCCTTATTTCCACAGCGTTCAACAATCCTTGCTTGAGTACTTGCTATGCACTGTGGGCACTCTGGCCTCAACATTGGAGACATTGCGGGTGAGAAGACACGGTGTCTGCATTCAATGAGCTATGGTCCACTCAGGAAGCCAGATAACAGATAAACAATCTTAGCACAGGGTGTCACATGGTCTGGAGAAGCAAGCCCAGGGTGCTGTCGGGGACAGAGGGGACATCTGGGTGCGGCTGGAGGAGGCCTTCTGCCTAAAGATGGCTCATCAGCTCCTTCTGGGGAAAGAGGCTGATCAGCTCCATGTGGTGAATTTCTATCTCTCTTTCCCGAGCAAGAGGAGACAGAAAGGGGAGAACTGTCTTCCGACAAGACACTTTTAACAAATCTATGGAAGAAAAAAGGTGGATGGAGGAGCGGCATCGGGGAAGCAGGTTGAAGCCGAAGCTGCCCAGATGGCCAGAAGGTGGGTGAAGAGAGAGGGAAGGAGGGAGGCTAAGACTGAGAAGTGAGGCTGAGAAAGGCTCTGACGCTGGAACTCAAGTCTAGCAGAATTGAGAGCTGGAGTAGGATAGGCCGGAGAACACAGGAGGAGTCATCTCAAAGCTTGATGGAACCACCCACCCATGCCAGTGTATTCAACACCTAAGTGTCCATGTCCAAAATAAGTCAGGGTGTCCTTCAAAGCACTAAGTGGCTCCAGAGAGCAGACCTGCACCTCTGGCACTTAGAAGTCCTTCTGAGTAGAGCACGCTTTCTACTCCATCACCTTGATGCCATGGTTTCCACAGTGAGTGATTTTGCCCCCCAGGACATTTGGGAGTGAGTAGAGAAGACATATTTGATTGTCTGAGAGGGCAACAAACCTGGGGAAGGTGCTGCTGGCGTGTGGAGCACAGAGGCCAGAGGTGCTGCTAAACATCCTACACTGCAGGCGAGAGACTCAGACAACAAACCATTATTTAGCCCCAGGAGTCAATCATGCCAAGGTTGAGAAGCTCTAACATGAAGTTCTCCAGTTTACAAATTCCACACCCACCACTCCAAACAGCACTCCACAACCTTTCCAGTGATGTCACGTTTCAGTCATCAAGGATCTGCTTAACCAAGTGCCTGACCCCGCTGGATGCTGTAAGACCGGGATCCCCAACCCCCGGGGCCACAGACTGGTATCTGTTAGGAATCGGGCTGCACAGCAGGAGGTGAGTGTGGACCAGACAGCATAACCGTCTGAGCTCTGCCTCCTCTCAGATCAGGGCGGCATTAGATTCTCACAGGAGCACGAGCCCTACTGTGAACTGTGCCTACAAGGTATCTCGGTTCATGCTCCTCATGAGAATCTAACGCCTGACAATCTGTCACTGTCTCCTACCACCCCCCAGATGGGACCTTCTAGTTGCAGGAAAACAAGCTGGGGGCTTCCACTGATTCTACATTATAGTGAGTTGTATAATTATTTCATTATATATTGCAATATAGTAACAATAGAAATAAAGTACACAATAAATGTAGGGCACTTGAATCATCCAGAAACCATCCCCACGCCCCGCTGGTCCACAGAAAAATTGTTTTCCATGAAACTGGTCTCTGGTGCCAAAAAGGTTGGGGAACACCACTGTAAGAGATACTTTATGGCAGATCCATGACATGGTCACTGGGGACATGGAGAGAGAAAGGGTGTTTCCATGTTGCTTTGAAAAACTTTGAGGCAATGCAACCAAAATTTTAAAAAGAAGAAGAAAAAGAAAGCATGTAAATTAGGAAAGAGCAAAGAAACAGCTTCACCGCATGCTGTTGGGGGGAGATGGCCATTCAGGGTTGACCGCAATACCTATGGATGGCCAACAGAGGGCAGATGGGGCAAATGAGCAGGAGAAGGGGAATTTCTACCCTCCACGGAGGCAATTCCAGTAAGAATACATGATCAGACGTCCGGAGTCAACTAGGATTAAAAGCATGAAATCTTGAAGGCAGTAGGTCACTGATTCTAAGACAATGCAGGTTTCACACAGTTGGGAGTCAAGGCCACAGAAGAACTGGGGAACCCGGGGCACCAAAGCTGAGGGGTAAGGGACCAGAGTGGGGCGTGGGCCTTGGGTGGGAGAGCCTGATCCATTGCCAGGTCCTGTGCTCACCATGCACAGAGGGAATAGGCCTCTGAAACACCTTCAGTGTTTGCCTCTTCCTCCTCTTAGCCTCCACTTTGCTGCTTATAGGCCCAGTGCCTGGTGTGACAATCAGAGAAAGCTGACGAGCCTCCCTGCAGGGCATGCAGTGATGTGGGTGCATTTGGAAGAGGTAGATCCTGCTGGTGGGAAAAGATGAAACCTGGCCTTGGTGGGTAGCAGGCTATCCTATATGTGAGTTTCTGCCAACTAGTTCCATGGGGCCCCTGCAAACCCAGCATCACAGTCTCGTGTGTTTTGATTGCATAAATATCCTTGAAAAGTCATTCTATAGGCACTTCTTGTTTTGTAAAAATAAAGTGTATAAGGGTTCTCTAGAGAGACAAAACTAATAGAATAGATGTATATATGAAGGGGAGTTTACTATGGAGTATTAACTCACACAATCACAAGGCGAAGTCCCACAATAGGCCATCTGCAAGCTGAGGAGGAAGGAAATCAGTCCAAGTCCCAAAACCTCAAAGGGAGGGAAGCCGACAGTGCAATCTTCAGTCTGTGGCCAAAGACCTGAGAGCCCCTAGCAAACCACTAGTGTAAGTCCAAGAGTCCAAAAGCTGAAGAACTTAGAGTTTGATGTTCCAGGACAGGAAGCTTCCAGCGTGGGAGAAAGATGATAGCCAGAAGACTCAGCAAGTCTGCTTTATTCTAGCCATTCTGGCAGCTGATTAGATGGTGCCCACCCACATTGAGGGTGGGGCTGTCTCTCCTAGTCCACTGACTCAAACGTTAATCTCCCTTGGCAACACGTTCACAGACACACCTAGGAACAATATTTTGCATCCTTCAATCCAATCAAGTTGACAATAGTAACCATCAAAGAACAGTTAAGACGTCTCTAGGGGAGTTTTCAGGGAAGGCCTGGAAATATTCTGGTGTCCAGTAAAGGTAAAATTCTCGTCAAAATCAACACACACGACCATCTTCCTGTGTTCATTTTTATCATCACTGATAATAGTTACTCATTATTCCAGTTTATTTCATGAATATCTGTAATAGAATCAAGTCTAAACCTCTCAGAAATCTCACTTATTAATAGTGTCTATCTAAACAAGCGAGCAATGAGGAATAGGTTTAATGTCCAAGATTTTGGGCTGGAGATGATATAACCTCTACCATGCTTATAGCATATAAAATGCTGGCCTAGTCTAGAAACCCAATAAAACTGCAACACAAAATTCAGACCACAAGTGTGGAACATTCTGATTTATTTGCTGTTTTAAAAAACCCTTTTTGCCTGATACCTATCAAAACCAGAAATAATCCTCTGAAACCAAACAAGCAGGAATAGGAACCACACATCATTTAGGAGCTGGGCTCTGTCGTAGGTACTTATTTGTTCTGCCATTTAATCCTCAGAACAGCCAACTGAGTTAGTATTATTATGCCATTTTATAGCTGGAGAAACCAGTGTTCTAATACATCACTGTAATAATCTAAAGAGTTTTTTGGTTTTATTTGTTTGTTTTTAATTAAGCGCCTTCTGTATCAGAAACTGAGCTATATTCCAGAGGAAAACAGATACAATGACAGTGTCTCCCCGTCTGTAGGTCGTAGATATGTACACTGACAATTACATACTAAATACTATAATGGAAAGGGGAATACCTGGGATCTGCCTGAGTCAGGGACAACTTCATAGTGAGGTGACTCCAGCTGATTCCTAAAAGAATAGAGATCTTCCAGTTTTCCTGTCTACTTGATGCTGTGATCTTTTACTGTTGCAAAGTGTTGTCTCCAATTTCCATGGAAACTCCCTACAGGCTAACTAGAATCCATCTTATAAATTTAAAATAGGTAGAGCTTGAAATTCTCTGATGCATGCCTATGTCTACTTCCTACTGGCACAGTTCTATGGCCTGTCAAGAACACTTTGGGGATCCTTGGGATGGGACAAGGCTGATAAAGTTACTCACTAGCTGGAGGTCACCATTCTTCTCTCATCCAGCAATGGCATTCAATTGCTAGATAAGACAAAAGTGGCTCAATTGCCCCATCTGGCCCACCTGAAACACCACATGGGGCAATTGAGCCACCTGTCTCTTCTGCCTGCCCTCAACTGCTGCTACTTTTGGGGCTAAAGTGCCCTCTGCTTTTCACTGGTGGTTCTCAAAGCAGCTCTGGCCTGCTTGCCAGAGGAGTCCCATGACTAGAGGAGTCAAGGAAAAGAGGCCCATAGTAGTGGAGAATTGTGATGGTCTGTGATTGGTAGACCCTCTCTAAGATTCTTCTGGTATTCATATTCCCTTTCAAACATCATTGAAGCTAAAAGGAAAAGTCAGGGCTGGATGTGAAGAAGCAGATTTGAGTCCTGTGTGTTACACGGTGACAAGTGCTGCCACCACAGGGCTGGCTCACCATCATGTTATTAACCAGAAGAAAATTTATTGTCACTTCATAGCTCAAAGAATATCAAAGCCTACTTCTCTCATTTCACTGAATTACTTTGTATAAAATGCTAGTTCATAATATGTGCTGTAATTTTCTTTAAAAAACTCTTTTTTTAAAGTCAAGCTTTGTCAGCTATAAGGAGTGCACAGGCAGCAGCTAGGCATTTAAGGCAGCTTGTGGGCTCCAGCTCTAAAGAAGTAAGAAAAAGCCAAAACCCCCTTGACTTGCCTGGAGACCTTACAGAATATTAACATGGAGGGTTCATAACAGGCAATATAGTTCATTTTAATTAGGATCCCGCAATCCTAGAAATTTAGAGAAGATCTATTAGGTCATCTGGCCTATCGCTTTCCCCATACCCTGTTCAATGCAGGATTGTTCCCTGGGTTCTGCTCACAAATGCATGGTTCAGTCTAAATTTAAATGACTGCAACTATGAGGTTTACATCATCCTCCTTGGGGATGACTATTACATAGTCTAATGGATTTCACCATAATTATTTTTCCCTCCAGAGATTCCACCCAAATTTCTCTTTGCTTGAGTTTATCTCATTTTTCCTCATTATATACCTTGAGGTTCAGAAAAATCACAAAAATGACAGTGAGAATGACCAAGTCTCTTTTCCTACTCTTCAGCAACGAAGATGGAAGTTGGCCCAATGGGCTTTCTCAGTTTCACATTTTGTAGTTGAGCTTCTTACTCTTGGAAGACACTCACCATTCCTCTTAAAGGAATCCACAAAATCACCAGGGTGGGGGCACTTTTGAGTTTCAGAGGTGGTCATGCATTTGACACGATTCATGCCTCCCTGCTTTGTCTGATCAACCATGTAACCAATGATACATTTGCCAAGATCTGTGATGCTCTCTGTGTCTGCAGAACAGAGGAAATCATTCTGGCTTTTGGGGGATGGTACCTAAGGCCTTACCATCATTAGCACCATTTAAGCTACCAGCCAAGCCACCCAGTCCCTATTACATGTCTCAGTGACACACCAGGAATCTTACAACTTCAAGTTGACGAGGTGAAGAGATTTGGATCCTCTTTATGTCATCGATTTCACATATGTACACACACATGTACAGAGAGACGCAGCAGCACCAGGAGAATGAAACAAAGGAGAAATAGCAGCAGGGCTGCGAAAGAAAACACACCTCGTGTACACAATCCCCTATTTATAAAGGAGAATTGAGTCCCAGGCATGGTGAGACTGTGACTCATTAGAACTCCTTAATTAAAGAGGAAAGCCTCCCTGGTGATTTTATTTCCTTGGGTTTGTTTTTGGTTGTTATTACTATAATCTGAGAAAGACGGCAATGCCCTGCTTGGAGAGAGGATCATTCTTCTGAGCAGGACATGAAGCCGGAAAAAAACTAATGAATTCAGAGCACAGCCAGGGCTGAATTGCAACTCCTCGCTGTCCCACAAGCAATCGTCCCTAAGCACAATTACCCTGAATTATTACACTAGATGGCAACTCAGGCTGAGTGAGATGGATGGGAAGGAAATGACTCCTAAAGTGTGATTAAATAATAGAAAGAGCATAGTGTACATGTGGCTGCACCTCTGTTTCCAAGGACAGGTCCATTCATCCTTTCATGCTTTCCATCTACTCTTCTGGGGCCAGACACTGTGCTAAGTAGTAGAGATAGTTGTCCTGGGCTGTTGGAAGGGAATTGCAGGCCATACATCAGCACTTCAGCAGCATGTAGTTATACTTTCATCTTTCTTTGTATTGGAAGTAAAGGAGAATTTAATCTTTTTTTTTTTTTTTTGAAATGAGTCTCACACTGTTGCCTGGGCTGGAGTGCAGTGGCACAATCTCTGCTCACTGCAATCTCTGCCTCCTGGATTCAAGTGATTCTTCTGCCTCAGCCTCCCAAGTAGCTGGGACTACAGCCGCCTGCCACCGCACCCAGCTAATTTTTTGTATTTTTAGTAGAGATGGGGTTTCACTATGTTGGCCAGGCTGGTCTCAAACTCCCGATCTCATAATCCGCTCACCTTGGTCTCCCAAAGTGCTGGGATCACAGGCATGACCCACGACACCTGGCCAATTTAGAATCTTTTAAGATGGATTACAAAGTTCTGTAAATACATACAACATGAGAGAAAATTACATAATCAAACTCTTCTCTGCCTACCATTTAACTTTATTGAATCTTAACATTTTAACATATTTGCTTTAGATTTTGTGAAATAATAAAACATTACAACATAATTGAAGCCTCCTATATGCTTGTCCTCTAAGCCACCCTACAGGTGACCATCATGCTAAATTTCATGTTTACCATTTCTATTTATGCGTTATACCACTCATCACATATGTATCTTATGTGTGAATCAAAAAATAACAGACTGTTTTATATGCTTTTAAGCTTTATACAAAGATACCCTATTATACCCATTTTTCTGAAATTTGCTTTTTAAAAATAATTTGTTGTTTCTGAGATTTACCCATGTTAATGATATATGTAATTCTAGTTCATTTCAGTTCTTATACAAGATTCATTATATGACTATAGCACACCTTACTTATCTACTCTTGATGGTCAGGTAGATAGTATCTTCTTTTTATTTTGTTCTATTACTAATAATGTTGTAGTCAACATTCTTCTATGTACCTCTCTGCAGATGTGACAGAGTTTCATGAGATTGTATGCCCAGAAGTAGAATCTCTGGCTCAGAGTGATTATAATTAGGTTCAAAGTAATGTGGAAGAATTCCCACCTATCTATATTCTTGCTTATACTTTTCAATTCTCAGTTAACTTGTTAAGTGAGTAATAGCATCTTATTGTGGTTGTAATTGTAGTTTATTAGTTACTGGTGACCTTGAGCATCTTTTCATATATTTATTGACAATTAACAACTATTAAATATTAACCTATGTTTCGCATAGTTATCTTTTTTTTCATTATTGAGTTGTTTTTTTAAAAATCCAGACTCTAGGGCTTTATCAAGTATTTGTACTTCCTATACTTTCTCCTAATCTTGGCCTCACCTTTAATCTTAGTTTATGGTGCCTTTCATTAAAAAGAAATTTTAAACATAACTTTCATGCAATCAGATTTGTCACAATTTTCCTTTATGGGTTTTTTTAAATGTGTTTTCTAAGGAATCTTTTCCTAGCCCTTAAGTCCAAGATACTTTCCTATATTTTTTTCTAAAGTATATTTTTGCTTTTCACATAATGTATTAATTTTAATGCACCTGGACTTGATTTTGTGTGTGTGATGTGTTTCAATTCTTCTCCATATGGATAACCAAGTCTATTTGTCTATTTTTCTATTCCTACACTGGTACCATCCGCCTTGATTGCTGAAACTATGTGATGGTTACTTTATGAATCATCTTGACTGGGCTAAGGAATGGCCAGATAGGTAGTAAAACATTTCTGAGTGTGTCTGTGAAGGTTTCCTGAAGAGATTAACATTTGAATCAGTAGACCAAGTAAACACGATTGCCCTCACCAATGTCAAGGGGCTTCATCCAATCTGCTGAGGGCCCGAATAGAACAAAAACATTGAGGAAGGACAACTTTGCTCCTCTGAGCTGGCACCTCCATCTTCTGCCCTTGGACATCTGCACTCTCAGGTCTTAGGCCTTCAGGTTTGGACTGGAACTACAGCACCAGATTTCCCTAGACTGTGGGACTTCTCAGCCTTCACAACTCCATAAGTCAATTCCTCATAATAAATCCCTTTCCATATATCTTGAAATATCCTATTGTTTCTGTTTCTCTGGAGAACCCTAATACAAACACCATAAAAAGTCTTGATTTCTGGTGAGATAAGTCTCCACTTTGTTCTTTTCTAAAACTGCCTTTTGTGCATTGCTCTTCCATATAAAATTTTAGATCAGCTTATCCAAAGCCATGAGAAAATCAATAAACTAGTCCCCAAACACTAGACATTTAAGCTGGCTCATGTGTGCTCTGACTGTGAGGTCTGTACTGAGGCACTAGAGAAATGCAGGCATATACTAAGTGCTTTATAAACAGTGACTCATTTAAACCTCACAACAATGCTATGAGGTAGGTATTAGTTTTTAATCTCCTTGTTCTGGTTGAAGGAACTGGGAATCGAGGGACTCAGGTAATTTGGCCAAGATCCCAGAGTGATTAAGAGGTATAGCCAGAGCACAAAGGGTTAAATCCATTGTAATCATATGCCAGGGCATACCTGGACATCCAAAACCTCAAAAACATATTTTGTACTTACTGACAAGGCAAGCAATTTAAAGTCATTATCCTCTTCATTATATCAAAGAAGAAAATAAAGCACAAACAAGGTACATGCTTTGTCTAATACCATATACAATGTTCATTGCAGAATAGAACTTACATCCCTTGATCTTCCCTGTATGAAAACTCCTTCTTCCACTCCCACCCCCACACCTGCCCACTAGCTCCTGCTCTAGACATCTGCATCTCTGGATGCTCACCAGCTCTTGCTCCTATGCCCGTCCAGATCGAGGCTGCTGTGAGCTACAAGGGCACCACTGCACTCCAGCCTGGGTGACAGAGCGAGACCCTGTCTCTAAAAAAGAAAAGAATAACTACCATGCCTACCACACAAGGGTTAATCAGGGATTGAAAGGGGCTGGTGAACACTGACATTACAAACTAAAAAATGTATACATTAAAAGCAATGCCATAGGCCAAAGGATGTAGAAGGTAAACATGAAAGTGGATATTGAGGTTAAATAGATTTGACTGTTCCCAAGAAACCAGCACATCTCTTATAACTGACAGCATTAGACTGGAAATCTGTGTATTAGCAAAATTGTTCAAAAGTCCTGGTTTGACCCCTTTTTGAGTAAGGCAGTGGACAGATTACTGGTGATCAGGAGACCACATGATAGACCAACTGCCTCTCAGTTCTACCCTTAACTAGCTGGCAAATCCCCCCCATACCCCCAACCTCACCCATTTGCCACCTCATCTGCCTATCAAACAGTGATAGTCATGCCTAACCTGCCTGCTAATGGAGAAAGCGAGAAAGAGATGCCATGTTTTTACAAAACCAGCAAAAACAGGAAATCACTAGTAATCACGTAAAGCTGACAGAGCATTTTCAATCAAGGTCATTTGGTCCTCACAATGAGTAGTGGGTAAAACCCTATCAGGTGCTAGACTCACTTTGTGTAACAATATCTATATTCCCTGCTTACTATTAGAAATGAAATTGATAGATACTACAACTTCAATATACACAATTAGTTTTTTTAAAAAAGATAATTATCTTTAATAAAAGGAACGTTATTCAATATTTTATAACATGGCTATAAGTGTGGATTCAGGAATCCAACTCAGTAATTTTACTGCCAATGCCATGATTTTTTTTTTCAGAATCCTTGAAGTTATTTTTAAATGGAAGGAAATTAAAATTAATATTTAGGAATTTCCTAATGCTACCATATTTTTTCTTCTGAGAATATAGAAAAATGCTGCTTAAAAGAAAACCCTCAGTATTCTTTTCTATCAAGACTAGTCTTGCCGTATTGGTCAGCTCTACTGTGGTAATGAATAACCTCCAATTCTCTATGGCTTACAGGAACATTTGCTGTTCACTCATGTTAGTGAAAGCTGTGGGTTGGCTGAAGTGCTGCTCCAGATTATGGCTCAGCTCCAAGCTGTAAATCAGCTGCTAGCTCCATGTGTCCTTTTCCTTCTGGGATCCAGGCTGAAGGATCACAGTGTGTGCTCTTCCCACAGCGAATGTGAAAGCACCAGAGAGGTGGCGACAACTTAGGCCGTCTCTTAAAACTTCTGCTTGAATGATCTGCACATGGTCACATGGCAAAGGTCAGAGACATGTAGCCTCTTAGAGGGAAGGGGAGGTGCACAACTGTAAAGCACACGGCAGTCTACCACAGCTGACCTCAGATTCATTGTGGTGCTACAGGCAGTCCTGCTAATAGACCTGAGCTGGCACATAGAAAAACTTGTTTGCCATCTTTCTTGAGATCAGGGGTTGCAAATTCAACCACTAATGGGAAATGGTAAGAACCATGGTTTAGAGGCCATACTTCATTTCAAGGAATAGTCACTGTAATCCCCAGAAAGGGTTATAATATGCAGATGAAAGGCCCAAGTCTTCAGATCTCTCAAGAGAAGTCAGAAAATCACGTTTAAAAGAAGAAATGAGGCTGGGCGCAGTGGGTCACACCTGTAATCCCAGCACTTTGGGAGGCGAGGCTTGAGGTCAGGAGTTTGAGACCAGCCTGGCCAACATGGTGAAACCCCATCTCTATTAAAAATTAGCTGGGCCTGGTTGTGCGTGCCTGTAGTCCCAGCTACTCAGAAGGCTGGGGCATAAGAATCATTTGAACCTGGGAGGCGGAGGTTGCTGAGCTGATATCGCACTACTGTACTCCAGCCTGGGCAACAGAGTGAAACTCTGTCTCAATAATAATAATAAGCAAAAAAGAAGAAATGACATTCACTAAAAGTAGAACTTAAGGAGAAATGCATGAAAACAAAAAAAGATCATTGATGCTAATAAAAGGAATAATTAATCTAGGTAGCATAACTGTTTCAATTCTTTGCATACAAAATAGCACATCAAATAATAAAGAAAAAAACACTACTCCTCAGGTCAAACAAAACATCTAACATCCAAATTTGGACCACAGCTTAAACGTTTTTATCCTCTGCTTTAGGGAAACACTTGAGATACAGCACACTGGGCAGTGGCATAGCTGGCCTGGTAAGCAGGGAATGAACAGATTTTTTTTTTGATGTACTTTCATCACTCAGAGAGTCAGCGCTCACCCAGCCCAGAGCCCCCAGACTTCATTAATTGACTCAGAACTCAGTCCTGGCCTCACTCACGGCCTCTAGTTCTCCTTTTCTGAGCTTGGCTCTCTGAGCTGTGGCATATCCCAAGAGAAACCTTTCAGGCTGATTGACTTAAAAATTAGAGCTCAGATGGCAAAAGAAGAGGGGAATAATAGGGAAAGAGATTGCCCTCATTTGCCTCTTTAAATTTTAATATGCAGTGTGATTTGTTAACATGGAGGCGGTCCCGAGGTACTGAGGGGCATCAATAATTCAGCAGAGGCTGTCAGGCTGCAAATAGCCCCATGGTGCCCAGCTGAGGCTTCTGGTTGTGGCATGGGCTACCCTTTCGAGCTCTAAGAGAAAGATTCAGGTTTCCACCACCCAGCCTGTTTCAGACCTGTCCTTCCTCTGCTCCCAATTCCTAACAGAACTGGAAACCATGTAGGGATCACAGAGGCTAGCAGTCCACAATGCTCAGCTGATTACAGGTTAAACAGCAAAGTTCCCGGAGGAAAACAATGGACTCAGGAGCTGCTGCCTGGGAAGGATCTTGAGTGCTGGTGCTTCCTACCTATTGATGCACCTTATGCCCAGGATTTAATAAAGGATCGTTCCCATTCCACCACCAACCCCAAACAAATGTTACTTCTTCCTGTTTGTTAGATCTCGTTTCTGTTCTTCTTCAACCAAACTCAAAACTCACCTGAACCTATTTACTTACTTTCCTGGCTGATACTGCCCTCAGCTGTGGACAGAGGGTCACAGTGGTAGAGCCTGACTAAAATTTGGTCCAGGAGAGACTCTGTCACCACTATCTTCTTCCAACCTAGGCCTGGACTTTTGGACTTCTGTGTCCATTCTTGCGTCATCCAATTTCAGCAAGAATTGTGTCAAGCTGGTTTGGCCAGAATCTCTCACCCTCACTATCCGATCATCCTCAGTATCTGACCAAAATCTTCACCACCCCCATTATCCCCAGGTTATATCCGATTACCATGGCCTGCCTGCCCTTAACAAGAATCCTGTTGGGACAGTTTAGCTAAATATCACCCTACCCTCTTAGTAGTTCACCATCCACTGACAGCCTCCACCTGCCTTGGCTCTAAATTGCTCCCTTTTCTTATATTCAGAGTTGAACCCAGTCTGTCTCCCCTGCTGGACATACTTATGTT
>NW_022436965.1:6640679-6717929 GCF_009761245.1 Sapajus apella
TTCAGAGTTGAACCCAGTCTGTCTCCCCTGCTGGACATACTTATGTTCAGAGTTGAAACCCTACTGTCTCCCCTGCTGGACATACTTATGTTCAGAGTTGAAACCCTACTGTCTCCCCTGCTGTGGTAGTCCCTACACTTGTCATGTTTGTCTTGAGGAAAATCTGCCTTACTCTTTTAACGAGTGTCACGAATAATTTTTCCTTTAATAACAGGATCCAGATAAGATATTGGAACTCTTAGGCCTTGAATCGCATAAATTCACACCTCCTCCCTCCAGTTTACGACCTTGGGCAAGTTTCTGGTCATTGAGCCTCAGTGTTCTTATCTTTAAAACGGGATAAAAAATACCTACCTACCTCATTTAAGGATCAAATAAGACAGCACATATAAATGTATCATGATGATGATCATTAAAGCTTTCTGAGTTGATTTCTAGTTCTGTCCTCTCCACCTACCTGTTGCCATTTCAGGCCAGATGCCCCATTTGCAGGACTGTGCATCTTGATGCCACAGCACCAGTGGCTCTGCTGCTGTCTCTAACCATGAGGAATAGAAACAGATGAAATCAATATTAACCAAATGGTACTAGAGGTTGCCTTAAACCTTTGTTCTAGGAGAGTGGGTGATAGCCAAACTCACAGCGTCAACACACTCACCTTTCTTTGGAAGATCTGCCAAAGAATCCAGGTCAGCACCAAAAGGAAAATGGCAGCATGCAGATGGCAGTCATTTCCCATTGCCGTTAGTGGGCACAAGCAGAGCTTTGGACCTACACAGCTTCTTCACATAGCAGCACAGCCAAATAACAGGGAGAGAGCAGGAAAGGAGCAAAGTTAACACAGTGGGTTCTGCTTAATGCACCACGTCGACTGAGACAGATTTCATAAAACATGAGCAGCTGATGCTATTAGCCAGCGGTGGGTCTGAGAAACACTGTTCAATATTTTTTCCATTTCTGAGTGAAAGAGAGAGCTGAGAAAACAATACTGTGATGAGAAAAGGTTTGCGCCTAACAAACGGCATGTTTTTTCTCCAGCGTCGTTCAGCCACTCGCTTGGAAAGAGCAAATAGAAGCAGAGCTGGGGATGAGGGTGGAGTTGGGAGAAGATGCACTTGTCCCTTAGAGCAAGGTAAAAGTTATAGTAGGTCTGTTGTTTGAAGATTTTTCTTTTCTATATTGTAATTTCCTTTGTCAAATTTAGTGCTTCAGTAAAATATGAAGCACGATCAGCTTGATTAGTGGTATTATGAAGAATAAAGGGATGGAGAAATATCGGAGAGTTTTACTTTCCCCCAGTCACATCTTCACAGGCTCCTTGGGTGAGAAAACAGACACTTGTCCTCAAGTGTAGGATTTGCAGGTAGTGAATGGCTGGGAGATAGCTGGTGACCAACTGCAGAGTGGCTGTTAGAACTCTCAGGAAAGACTAAAATAAGCCCTGTTTTTTGCTAACCTATATCATGGGAATGTAATCAACAAAAGGAATAAGAGGTTGGGGTGCGGGGCTGGGGGGAGCAGATGGGCTGATGCTTAGGTTATACATTCATAGCCATATAAGGAAAACTAAAATATGAAAGATAAGTACAATTTGAATACACAATGATTTTCTACTTTAAATATAGTGACCAATACTTCTCCTTGGAAAGTCTTCGCTATTCAGAACTATCTCCATTCACCTGTCACAGTGCTTACAATTCCACTAAGAAGTGGAATTTTTTTAGGTTACAAAGAACTTCTGCATGGAAAAATGCTACATACTGTTTTTGATTCACAACAAATATGAGTGATGGGAAAGGCAGGCACAAATGTCCCAAAGCTGTCCAGCGTGTCCATCTCCTCCCGCTGCTGCATTTGTGCTGGCTGTCTCCTTCCCAGCCAGTACAACAGCCTCCTTGCTGGACTCCCTGCCTCTGACTGTGACCTCTTTTATCCTCTTCACAGAAATGCCAAAGTGATCTTTACTACAGGCTAGTCCACATCTCACTCCCATGCTTCAAACTTCAAAGGCTTCCTAGTGTCCTCAGGAAAAAGGCCGAACAGAATGAAGGGCACTGCAATAGTCTCCGCCTACCTCTCCAGACTCATAACACACCACCTTCATCACCCCTAGCAATGAACTGGTTGTAGTTCCTCTCTCCTGCCCCCAATCCTCTACTCCAGCAGCTCCCTCTGACCAATGGGCCCTTCCCATTCCCCTACCTCACCTGGACAACTCCTATAAAACCTCATGGTGTGAATGTGGGGTTCCGTGGGGTTTCATGGGATTCTGCACAGTCCTCCATCACAGCATATTCCATTCTGTTTGGTTATTGTTATGGCTGTTTTATTGTCCGTATCTCCCATTAGACTGTATATTCCTTGAATATTGTGTTCATTTGTCTCTATAACATCTAGACATGACATAAAGTGGGTTCAAAGTAAATAATTTTTGCAGGAATAAATTTGATAAGGAAACTAAGCACTTTGTTAAGGACACTAATGAGCAAAGGAGTGTTGGGCTTACCCAAGGACACTCAAGCTATTTATTACTCAGCTCAGGCTGGCATCTGCAGCATTTCTAGTGAAGACATTAGCTTTCTCCTCCTAAGACACAAAACCCTAGTTACAAAGGAAATGTTTGTCTATATGACAAAAGATCCATAATTGGAGTTCATAGATATGTGATGGGTTGAAAGAAAGTATTTGCAACATATATATCAGGCTAAGGACTAAGAGCCATACTATCTAAAGAGCACCTGTAAGTCAACAACAAAGATCACCAACCTTGCATAAAAATAAGGAAAGATAAACATCCAATTTGTAAATAGGGAAGTAAACACTAAAGCAACAAAGTAATAACGATTTCAGCAACAAAGTAATAATGATTTTTCACCCATTAACTTACTAAAAATTAGAAAGATTGATAAAATCCAGAGCTAGCGAAGATAAGGGAAAATAGCCTTTTTTTTTGGTACTGGTGATAGAATTGTAAACTGAAAAGGCTTCTCATGTGTGTGAAAGCCATAGCCATTTTCATTACTCATCACATTTTAAAAATACGCATTTTCCAATCCCTACTATGTTAGTTTCTGTGACTGCTATAATAAGTGATTACTGATTTAGCGGCTTAAAACAATACAAATATATTGTCTTATAGTTCTGTCATTGAGAAGAATGAAATGAGTCTCCTTGAGCTAAAGTTAAGGTGTTGGCAGGATCAGGTTCCTTTCTGGAGTCTCTAGGGGAGAGCCTGTTTCCTTGTCCTTTCAGCATCTACAGGCTGCACACATTTTTTTGGCTCATGGACCCTTCTTGCATCTTCAAAGCCAGCAACATCAGGCCTAGTCCTTCTCACTCTTCCACCTTTCTGGTTCTGTCCTTTCATTCCCTTTTCTACCTTTAAGGATCCTTATGATCACATTGGGCCCACTTGGATAATCCAGGATAGTTTCCCTATTGTAGGGTCAGCTGAATAGGAAACTCCATTCCATCTGCAATGTTAATTTCCCTTTGCCATGCAACCTACCATACTTGCAGGCCCTTTTAGGTTCACTTTTAGGATGTAAACATTCTGGGGGAGAAGCATTACTCTACCTATCACACCCAGCAGTTCCAGCTGTAGGAATATATTCTGCAGAAATATACACACATACCAAAAAATGTATGGTAAAATATTTTTTCTTGCAGTAGTGTTCCTAATAGCAAAAAATAAAGAAAATAGAAAGAAAGAAACAACTATTCATTAAAAGTGGAATAATTACATAACCCTGTGTGAGGGTTCATTTTATGTATCAATATGAATAGGTCAAAGGGTGTCCAGATATTTGGTCAAACATTATTCTGAGTGTTTCTGTGAGGCTATTACTGGATGAGATTAAAATTTACATTGATAGAATGAGTAAAACCAATTATTCTCCATAATGTCAGTGGGCCTCATTCAATTAGTTGAAGGTCTGAATAGAGCAAAACATCTGACCCTCTCCTGAGTAAGAGATAATTTTTCCTGCATCATGGTCTTCAAATAGGGACATAAGCATTCTTCCTGCCTTCAAAATCAAATGGAAACATTGGCTGTTCCTGGTCTCAAGCCTGTTGGCCTTCACACTGGAACTACACCATTGGCTCTCCTACCATTGGATTTCTAGTTTTCATCTCACTCTGCAACTCTTGGGACTTGCCAGTCTCCATAACTGCATAAGTCATTTCCTTATAGTAAATCTCTTTATATACAACCTATCGGTTCTGTGTCTCTGAAGAATCATGAATAATACAACCTATTTTTTAAAAGACACAGCCATAAGAAACAAGAAGGCAGAGCTTTCTTGTTTCATGCAGAATGTAGAAAAATTAATGTAGAAGGATCTTCACAGGATAGAATTATACAAAAGGGGAAAATGTATAGTATGATCTATTTTGTATAAAATTAAAAGAGACATTTATGAATGTACATGCATCTTTATAAATAAATGTGTAGAAAAGGGACTGAAGGTTGCTGATAACTGATTATCTCAGAGGCTGAGAGGACGGGGCTTGATGTTGAAAGAGTTTTTCATGTATACTTTAATTGTTTGGATCTCTTATGGTGAGAAAGTATATAGGCGGTATAGTTTGGATATCTGTCCCCACTCAAGTCTCCTGCCAAATTGTAATCCCCAATGTTGGAGGTGGGGTCTGGTGGGAGATGATTGAATCACGGGGGTGAATCCTTCTTAAGTAATTTAGCACCATCTCCTTGGTGTTGTTCTTGCAATAGTGAGTGCTCATGAGATCTGGTTGTTTAAAAGTCTGTAGCACCTCCCTCTCTCTCCTGCTCCTGCTCCTGCCATGTAAGACATTATCTGCTCCCCCTTCACCTTCTGCCATGATTGTAAGTTTCCTGGGGCCTCCCCAGAAGCTGAGCCGATGCCAGAATCATGCTTCCTGTACAGCCTACAGAAACATGAGCCAATTAAACTTCCTTTCTTTATAAATTGCCCAACATCAGGTATTTCTTTATGGCAGTGTGAGAATGGACTAACACAGTATGAATTATTTGTGTAGTTTGTAAAAAACCAAAGTAATCAAAACTAAGATAAAAAATTATTCATCTGTGTATGTGGGATTTTTCTAACTAAATTTAAAAGAATCTTGTTTTAAATTTAGTTAGTTTTCTAAATAAACATTCAAAGCATGTCAATATATGAATTTACAATATGAAAGGTTCTTTATATTGACTGGAATACCCATATCCACTATTATATTTTTGCAATAAAAATATTTAAGAAACCAAATTAGTGAACAGAAGGGCGTAAGTATGAAATCAGAGCACAGGATGTCAGCTGTCCTTGAGGGATGTTTTATTGTAGCTAAGCTTTTAACTTCAATGAATTATCCAGTTGACCCAAACACTTGGGCCCCTACAAACAGCCTTTCACTCTGACAATAGCTGCCTCTCTGCCCTGAAGAGTCACTTGAGGATCACTGTGAACTCTCACTCTCCCACTGTCATTTTGTGACTCTACATTAAATCTACCTTCCTATTGATACAAAGCACTGTACCATGCCCACTCTCTCTCTCTCTCTCTTTTTTTTTTAACAGATTCTATCAGACTATCTTCTATTTCTTCTGATGTTTTTAGTTTCCTAGCAGTGTATAGAATATCAATTGCACTCCCCCACTAAACACCAGTAAACATAGACTAGAGGGGTAATCTCAAAGGAATTTTCTGCTAAACAACTAAGTCCATTCATAGTTGGGCTTTTTCTTGGGCCTTCCTAACCTTGTCCTTAAATCTACGATGTTCAACTTACTTTGGGTAACTGAACTCCTATTCACTATACTGAATTATCTTGCTGGCTGAGCGACTTTGGGTAATACAATTACTTTTTGCTCTGTCTGTTTCTTTTTATCTACAGTAAGGAGGTCAGTGCAGCAAAATAGAAATAACACTTAATATCTTCCACCTCACAGGACTATTGAGAGATTGAAACAAGGAAACATTTATCCATCCAGTAAATGTTTGCTGAGGTCCTTTACTCTGCCCAGCTCCATGGTTCTGGGGATACAAAAATTAGTAAGACATAGTCTTCCATGACTATCTCACACTATCTTCCCTATCTTATAGGGAAGACATACAAATAATTGCAACACAAAATAATAAATGCTAACATACAGTGTTCTGTTAACACTCTGGAGGAATGATTGAGAAAGGTTTGGTGAATCAACTCTTAAGCAGAATCTTGGAGAAAGAGCAGAGAAGAAGACAAGGTGGGGAAAGGCATTCAAGACCAAAGAACAGCATGTGAAAAGGCATGGATACAGAGAGAGGACTGCAAGAGTTTAATTGGATGTAGAATGTGGAAAATTAAAGATAGCCTTAAATCCTTTGACACTTTTCCTCAAGAGCAGGGGTTTGTTTTATTTCTCTTTGAATCCAGGTGGGCTCTGTGACTACTTGGCCAATAGAATACAGCAGAAGTAATGCTGTGCCAGTTTTCAGATCCAGGCCTTAAGAGACCTATATATTCCACTTCCTGTCTCGTGAAACACTTATTCTTGGAAACCAGCCACCATGCTGTGAGGAAGCCCAAAGAGCCCCACGAAAAGGCCCCAGTGGACAGGAGCTGAGATTCCCCTGACCAAGTGCACTGGGTGAACTCCCCACTGACAACCAGCACCATCTTGCAGCTATGTGAGTGAGCTGTCTTGAAAATGGGTCCTTGGTCCAGACATCCCAGCTGACATCATGTGGAGTAAAAATGAGGGTTGTCCAAATGACACATTCATAAACAAAATAAATGGTGGTGGTTGTTTTTAAAGTCACTAAGTTTTCCTCAATAATAACTAGTAAATGGATAATTGAAACACAGAGGTAAGAAAGAAGAGAGGGGCTGGAAGCAGTGCTCATGCCTGGAATCCCAGAACTTTGGGAAGCTAGGGAGGGAGGCTGGCTTGAGCCCAGGAGTTCGAAGCTCCAGTGAGCTATGAATGCACCACTGCACTCCAGCCTGGGTGACAGAGTGAGACCCTGTCTCTAAACAAAAAATAATAAATAAATGAATAGAAAGAGGAGAGAATCATGGACGACTTCCAAGTCTCTAGTTTCAATAATATGATGGAACCTCTTTTCTGAAATATTTATATATGTTTCTAATTAGCTACATCTAAAAGAAACTGGTTTCGAAGCTGCAATGTCAACATACAAATTTAAAATAAGAAAGGTTCCTTTCTTAAATCTTTTCTGAAAGATTTATAGATGTGAATGGAGGAAGGGAAGGGCTCATAGAGCAGTAATAATAAATTCAATTTGGGAGCTATGGAGGTTGAAGGGCAATTGGCTCTCCTGGTATAGACAGATGGTATAGTTGGACCGATAAATCTGAAGCTGGAGAGAGAGAGAGTTACAAATGGTTACTGGTGGAGGGAGAAAGCATGATTATGGATATGAACATCTATGGGAAATATATACAGTGAGAGAGAAGAGGGCCAAAGGCGTATACAGAAGAAAAGTCTGTGATGAAGCCTAAAAAGAAGAGGGAGTAGGAAGGTGGGGCAGAGTGAACTCCTTCTGCTCCTATAAGCAGTGCTTCTAATCACAAAGGAGAGGCTGCTTGGAGCAACTCAAGTTCAGTGCTTGATACTAGGCCTTGGCAACAAGGAGCCTCCATGTCAGGCAAGCCCTGCTTTACTGCTTACAGAGCAAAATAAGCTCAGGCTAGAGTTGGAAGTGTTATAACCAGCCAGCCAACCACATGAAGTCTTTTGCTCTTCTCTCTAGCTATTGCACCTTTGCTTACATGAGTGACAGGGCTCCTCTGTGTCCAGGAGCCTAGGCCATCAGCCCTGACTGCCTCTGGGAAAAGGACAGTGAACCAAGAAGTGAATTGGTGTTCTGTGTCTGGGCTAAACATGAAAAGAAGGCTCTTTTCCATTTTGCGTGAAGCTTTTCTTCTCCAAGCTGCACACCTAAACAGATGGGAAAGCAATGGTTTGTTGATGCAGTGAAGCAGTAACTCTAGAAAAGAGTGGATGAATATTTCATGGGCAGCAGTAGCAGTTAATAAATCATGAGTTGCAGCAGACGAGGAGGTCGTTCATTCCACCCTAGACAGTGGTTGCTCAGCTCTGCTCAAGTGGAACCTCCTTTCCTGGCATGTCAAATTTGTCCTGAGTACTGCAAGGAAGCTTGCATGCCATTCCCATGGGGCTTGATTTCTCAATTCAGTATGCATAGAAGAAGGCTACTCCTATTTTTCAGCTATGGCCAACTAGATGAGGAGATAATATAGGGAAATTCAGAGAAAACTAACTTAGGAATCAGTAGATTTGGCTTCTGGCTCCAGCTCTGCTGATGGCTATGTGGCATTGGACAATGTACTTAACTTCTCTGAATAATAGTTTCTTACCTCTAAAGTAAAGGAATGAGTGGATTTGTTTTCCTGAAGTGTCCTATCTCTGAATCAATGGATTCACAGAAAGGACAGTCAATGACTTATGATGTTGAGTGACCTGTTTCATAAGCAGTTATTGATAAAAGTTTATGTGTTGTGTGTTTTATTCCTAGGGAGCACTGACAACCCTTTTCCATGTCTAGGGACAAGGATGCACTTATGTCTAATATTTAGAGAAGAAAAAAGCAAAGAAAAACATAGACCTACTCAGTAATTAGTTTTGGAACAAGCATAGACATAACCAGCACCATTTTGCCAGACTCAATATTTGGCATCCACTTATTTATCTATTCATAATTTAAAACTTTATATTCAAAAGTAATTTTAGCTGATTATACTTGTAATGAAAATGGCAACAGTCGGTTACTTAAACAGAAGTTTCAGCATTATCAAAATGATCAATTTTAATAGTAAAAAGATACTATCACTTGACTGCTTGCTCTGTGCTACACACTATACTGAGTATTTTATAAACGTTATTCTATTCCTCATTATTCACAAAATTGGTATAATACACACTGATTAAAAAATTAGGGCTGAGTTCAGTGGCTCATGCCTATAATCCCAGTGCTTTGGGAAGCCCAGGCAGGAGGATCACTTGAGGCCAGCAGTTCCAGACCATCCTAGGCAACATAGCAAGACCCCCGTCTCTAAAAAAATTTTTTTAAGTCAGCTGAGAGTGGTGGCATGTACCTATAGTCCTAGCCACTCAGGAGGTGAGAGAATTGCTTGAGCCCAGGAGTTCAAGGCTGCAGTGATCTGTGATTGTGCTACTACACTCCAGCCTGAGCTATAGGCTCTTTAAACCGCTTGTAACATCTTACTTGTTTGCTAATTTATTAATGAAAGAAACACAATATTTGACAGAGGTTCATTTTCTATTTGTATGACAGTCATGATTTTACTTTTTTTTTTTTTTTAGGAAAAAAAAATCCTCTAACAATCTATTATGCATATATATTCAAAGGGAGAGAGAGAAACACAACACCAGAAATAAGGTAAGGCCGGGGTATCCTTGCCAGCCTTTTCCAGCCCTCTGCTGTGATGCGGTGGGGCTGGCTTGTTGTTAACTAAGTCGTTTGCCATCAGCGGTTTGGGCGCTCTGCTCTTTGGGCGGCCTTTTGTCTAATGACTGTTCCTACGCCTCTAACTGCTGCACCTGCTCCCCAGCATCAACCAGCGCTGCCTTCTACTCTACAGAGCCTTTCCATGGCCTCCTGAGGCACTGCTCTCTCCGGCATCACTAACAACAAGGATAGTAGAGACTAAAGGACACAACTAACCAGCTTTCTGGGGCTATTCCTCTTCTTTTCTCTAATTGCCTTTCAGATTTCAAAATAATGGCACCCCACATGGCAAGCACGGAACTGTGGGCCATTACAATAAAATCCCCACGATGGTGTTTCCCATATTGTGTGCCATAGAACACCGGTGTTCCATTGAATAAGCTGCAGGCGTGCTGTGAGTAAATGGAAAAATACTTTCAAGTCTTACAATAAATAATCATTTCATCATAATCATGAAAAATGCCGAAGTAATTTTACTTCCTTACCTTTCAAGATCAAGTAATTTTACTTTGTTTTTATCATATATTACTTTAGGGGTTTTTGTTGTCCTAACAAAATAGTTTTCAGAGAAACATTTGATACATCTGTGCATAAAATAGCATCAGTTTATGTTTTGTGACATCAAAACTTTAAGAAATTCTTTTTGCAGCCCAGGGGATGCCTCACTAAGTAATACAGAAAGTATGAGAGTTGAGGACTTCTGAGGAGATGGAGATCTTCTTGGCAGCACAAAATTTGGACATCATTCTCTTCTCTAGGTTTGGAAGCCATAAAACATTCCTGCCTCCTCCCCTGCCATAAGGCAGGCTAGAGAGAGAGATGCCATGTGCCAGTGAACAGGAGGCACAGCACAGACACGTGCTTTAACAAGGGAAACACGATGCTCTGACCACATCTCCAACGTGGCCGAACACAGTTGTTGAAGACGCTATTATCAAAGTCAGGGCTTTAAATAATTGTAAACAGAAAGACAGAATTCTCTGCAGTTGGCGTTAAAATCCTGAAACGGAGAATGACCATTCTGAGGCAAACCAGCTTGGAAACAGAAAAGAATACACAAGAGGTACTGAATGTTAAATGATGATAATCTGTAGGAACCTAGACGTATTCGTCTTCTCTGCATACCTTGTGCACTTTCTCTATGATCTTCATTCACTCCCATGGCATGAGCCACCTTCTCTGTAGAACTGAACCTCAATCCCCATCTCCAGCCTCTGTTTCTTGCCTGAGCTCCCAACCCCTATACATTTGGATGTCTTGCAGACATTAATATTTTTACCTCATCCTCCCACCTCACACCCAAAATCAGCTTTTTCCCATATATTCTTTGTCTTGAGGAAGGTCACCATCATCGACTAAAAACATGGGGGTCATTCTCAAATACTCCTATTCACACCACATTTAATCTGTTGTGAAATCAAGTCTGCCTCTGAATTATGTCCACAATGTTTCCCTTTCTCTTCACCCTCACTTGCAATTATAGCAGATCAGAGCTTCATAAGCTCTTTCTTGGTTCCTGAAAGCTCATTTTAACTGGCCTCCCTGCCTGCTATAAAACTGCCTTTAAGTTAGTTCTCACAATGGCAGATTGACCTCTGCACAGTAAATATTTGATACTGATATTCTCCTACTCAAAAATCCTCCTGTGACTTTCCACTGCCTTTAAGATTTATGATCTGAGCCCAGTTTAGCAGTTCAACCTCACATTTTACTAAGCTCCCTTCCTACTATAAATTATATTCTAGTCATACCAAATTGCTTGCAGATCCCCAAATAAGACATAATCTCCATCATGCCTGCAGCTCTTCATTGTGCTACTTTCTCTGCGTTCCAAACTTCCTCATCCACTTAGCTAACTCCTTCCTCCAGGAAGCCTTCCTGAAACTTCCCAGTCAGCTCTAAGTGCCCCTCTCATGCATTCTCGTGACTCCCTATAGCCTACCCCATCAAAGTCCTTCACACACTCTATCAGCATTGCCCATATGGAGAGCAAGCATTTAAAAACAAACCTTACACTTCTTTTTAAAAAAAATTTTACTTTAAGTTCTGGGATACATGTGCAGAACGTGTGTTACATAGGTATACGTGCGTCATGGTAGTTTGCTGCCCTATTGACCCATCCTTTAAATTCCCTCACTTCAACCCCCACCCCTCAACAGGCCCAGGTGTGTGTTGCTCTCTCTCCCTGTGCCCATGTGTTCTCATTGTTCGACTCCCATTTATAAGTGAGAACATACAGTATTTGGTTTTCTGTTCCTGTGTTAGCTTGCTGAGGATGGTGGCTTTTGGCTTCATCCACATCCCTACAAAGGACATTTTCTCATTCCCTTTTACGGCTGCATAGTATTCCATGATGTATATGTACCACATTTTTAAAATCCAGTCTATCATTTGATGAGCATTTGGGTTGGTTCCATGACTTTGCTATTGTAAATAGTGCTGCAATAAACATAAGTGTGCATGTGTCTTTATAGCAAAATGATTTATATTCCTTTGGGTATGTACCCAGTAATGAGATTGCTGGGTCAAATGGTATTTCTAGTTCAGGATCTGTGAGGAATTGCCATACTGTCTTCCACAATGGTTGAACTAATTTACATTCCCACAAACAGTGTAAAAGCATTTCTATTTCTCCATATCCTCTCCAGCATCTATTGTTTTTTTGACTTTTTAATAATCACTATTCTGACTGGCATGAGATGGTATCTCATTGTGGTATTTATTTTCATTTCTCTAATGATCAGTGATGTTGAGCTGCTGCATAAATGTCTTCTTTTGAGAAGTGTCTGCTCATATCCTTTGCCAACTTTTTGATGGAGTTTTTTACTTTTAAATTTGTGTAAGGCCCTTGTGGATTCTGGATATTAGACCTTTGACAGATGTGCAGGTTGCAAAAATTTTCTCCCATTCTGGAGAAACACCTATACTTCTTTCTCCAGCGTTTTCTAATACTATATCTCTGTCCTTCCCTGCATTTAGGGCAGAAGGGCAATCTATACTCACTACCCTCTAGGGTAGAGCCGTATTTTAAAAATCCAAAAGCAGGAAATGACTTAATATTAGCTTTTCCAGTTTCCCCGTATATACTCAACTTAGCCTAGAAGTTCCATTTGGTCCTGTGTCCCATCTCTTATCAGAGGATTTATTGTCTGATTCTGATTTGATGGCTACCTGATCCTCCCTAGAGAATAATGCTGTATCTACCAAAGTGAAATGGTATGAAATGTATCTGGCAGAGGGTCCAAGGAAGGGAGCCAATAAGTGCATATTGTATGGCCCTTTTTGTGTTTGTGTTTATTGCAGGATTTGGTCTGAGATTTGCTTTCCTTGCAGCTTACTTCATGGTAGTGAGTTTGTCAGTATGGAGACCTAAAACCTTCCCCTTCATTTAGTCACTGGAAATCACCATTATTCACTAAAAGAACCCAACAGCTATAAATAACCACGTTGGTTTCGGTAAGCTGGCAACACAGTACTTGATACAATGCACATGATTGATGCATTTTCCTAATAAGAGTTCAGTATTCTGCAGATACAAATATAGAAACACATATATTGCAGCCAAATATTCCTACATTTTTCTCTGCTTAATATCCTGACTCATTTTTCATAGCATGGCTGGTCCTTGAATATGTCACCCACTGGAATGCCATAGCACTCTTCATTTGAATTACTTTCTTACTTGGACTTTATTTTATTTATCTTTGAGTGCCCTCTGAGCCTAGTGCAATATCTCACCTGGAAGAGGCTGGCATCATTAAATGTTTGCTGGCTGAAATGTGATAAAACATACTCTTCTAGCACCCTTTGGGATCACAGCTAATGCCTACAAGAAAGAAAAGAAAAAAGCAATGTTGTCTTTAGGGATGAGCCAGGTCCAAGAGCAGATGGGGGTAAACAGCAGGGGCAGGCACCACGCAAAGACAGAGAGGCACACTTTGCTCCCTGGTCGTGAGCTGTTTTCCCATCTCTGGATGGGCAGCATAAGAGGAGTATTGTCCAGCTTTGCTGGAGGGAAGACCATCACAGGAAGGGGATGAATGTCCCAAGAGAGCATCTCTAAAACAGGTTTGTCAAGCTGGTTTCCACGTATGTCAATGAAATATGAGGTTGAAGCATTACTGTTTTGCTTGCCACAGATCAAAACCTGGGCAGAAGGCAGGATGGCTTGTCATCACTGGCAGTTGCTGCTAAGTAGAAGCTGGGATGCAGCATGAGCTCTGAGAGAAGGAACCTAGCTGCAGAGGCACAGAAGAGGGGTAGGATGTGAGGTTTTAGATAAGGCCATTTGGGTTACAAACCTACCCAGACTGTCTTAAGGAAAGGAGGCAATTTAAGAAAAAGCCATAGGCAGGAATTGCAACCAGGATATGACAGAGGGCTGGCTGTTATATAAGCAGCTATTCTTTCCATTTATCCAGGGTCCCACGACAGCTTATCTGGGATTGTGGTCTCTGCTCACGAGCTTCGCTATTCGCTCTTGGGCTTGCCTCCTCTCTTCGGATTGGCATTCCTATCTCAAATGCTTTGGGAATGGTGGGATACAGACCATCTTACCTGAAGGAGACATTAGAAAGCCAAAGATGAGCCCTCACAAGGGAGGCTCAACTCTTGACCCAGGTCACTCTTTGGATCATTGTCACCTCCAAGTTCCTCGCCAACCCCCACCCCTACCCCGTTACTGTGACCAACAACAACACTGAGCACATCACCGGCCAGTCACTCTACAGCAGCATTTCCCTGACTCGCTTCTTAGGGGCATACAAGTACACATCCTCAGGCCCCACCACTGGATATTCTGGGATGGGCCTAGGAACTTCTGTCCTAAAGCAGCCTTTAGGACACTCCATAGTTGGGCAAGCTTGGAAACTGCACTGGAAATTAGAATGACCTGGCTGCTTATCACAATGTATATTCCTATTCCCCCCACCAAAGAAAGATTCTGTTTCACAAGCCCTGGGCAGGACCTTAGGAATCTGCATTTTAACAAAGTGGTAGAGCGGTCCATGAGCTTCAATTTGAGAAGCACTATTTGAGAGAGAAACCCCATTTCAGAATCTCTACCTAGAGCCAGTGTGATCTGGGAGTAGCCCTTTTTCTTTTTCTTTTGTCCCTTTTCTTCTCTTTTTTGAGACAAGGTTTTGCTCTGTTGCCCAAGCTGGAGTGCAGTGGCATGATCACAGCTCACTGTAGCCTCTGTCTCCCTGGCTCAAGGGATCCTCCCACCTCAGCCTCCCAAATAGCTGGAACTACAGACATATGCCACCATGCCCAGCTAATATTTTTATTTTTTGTAGAGATGATGTCTCACTATGTTGCCCAGGCTTGTCTTGAACTCCTAGGCTCAAGCAATCCTCCCGCCTTGGCCTCCCAAAGTGTGAGATTACAGGTGTGAGCCACCATGCCTGGCAGAGTATCCCTTTTTCTACCCCATTCTATGATGAGTGGCCCAGAGAAAGCTGCTCTTGAACTCCTAGGCCCAAGCAATCCTCCTGTCTTAGCCTCCCAAAGTGCTGAGATTATAGGCGGGAGCCACCATGCCTGGCATAATATCCCTTTTTTGACCACATTCTGTTATGAGTGGCCCAGAGAAGGACTCTTAGTTTGTTCCCTGGGACAGCCCCTGAACCACAGAACCAAAACCAATGAGCAGGAGAGGCAAGGGGTAGAATGATTAAAGGAGGTGGGTCACAGCATTAAAGGTAGATCTCATATGTAAACAAACAAACAAGGAAAGCTGCATTGACATCAGATGTGGATAAACCAACCTTTGCATATAAATACTCTAACAACAAGAAGAATAAGAACTGATTACTAATGAGTTGAGCTTTTACTATGTGCCAAGTGCCTTAGGTATGTTATTTAATCCTTGCAAAAATTTAAACTTGTATTTTTGAAAAGATAAGCAACTATTCAAACACATTAACAACTAAGTGGCAGAACCTGGTCTCAAACCTAGGTTTTGTCTGAAGTCAACACATGTGGCTTTAACCTCCATGGTGTATGCAGCTAGAAGCAGAGATTACTTCTGAAGTCAGAAAAAAGAAATCCATAAACATAATGCTATATTCACCAGGAACATTATTGACTAATAAGACGGATCCTAAATTTCATCACAAAATTCTTCTGTGGTAAAAAATAATCCATCCTCACAACTTACCAATTTTGTAAACTCATATTTTCATAACTTGCGTTTTATTAAAAGTACACACCTGCATGGTCTAGGAGGGCCCTAGAACTCCCCAAATGTGCAAACAATTGAAAGACACGTAAATGATGTAAAAGGAAACCAGCCAAAGATCTCAGACTAAACAATTTCCCATTCCCCTGGAAACGGTGCCTCTGAAATAAATCAGCCAGCTGTTCGCGCTGAGACGGCCCTCTGCTTTAGTCAGCACCGCGTTCTGGGAGCCTGCACGTTGGCTCCTCCGCACAGCCCAGGCTGCATCCGTTCTCTGCAGAGGAGGCAGCTCACTCCAAAGGCGGTAGAGCTCAGGGCTGTGTTCCCCATCCTTTCGCAGTGATTCATGCTGTTAGTGGCCAGGCCCGCTCCGCTGCTCCGTGGAGAGCTCCAACGGGTGCTCCACGGGGAACCTTGCTGCATGGTTTGTCCTGATTGGCAAGAAGAGGCAGGATCTGATGTCTAATCTGCGATCTCGCAATGTGTTGAGAACAAATAGCTATAATCAAAATGCCTCCTGTCGACTTTGAAAAACCTTGGAGGAGGCATTTACAAGTTGCTAAACACACGTTTCCAAATCCTTATCTTCAAAGCAGTCCTTTAGGATACAAGTGTAGGGGCCTGTGAGCGGAAATCAAAGAATGTAGCACTCAAACAACAATGTGGTGGTTGGGAGTTGGGGAGGGCGGGAGAAGTGAAAAATATAGATGTGTCCCCAGCACCACTTTCTGTCCTGCCTTCTCTCCTCACCTTCCCTTCAGGGCAGTTCTTTGTCACATAAAGAGCCTTAGATCCCAGGGAAAGGTCCTTATTTTGCCTTTGGTCTAATCCAATGAAAAGCACAGATAAGGATTCTGAGAGATTAGATGCTCTCAGGAGTACTCAGTGTGTTTCCTTAAGGTATTTGAAAATAGATGACAAGAATGATGACATATCTCCACCATAACCCCAAACCTCCCTACTGCCAGCATAATTGGTTCCTAAACAATTGAACTCTCTGATTCTTGCACTAGTCACTTTATCAACAGCATTCATGGACTGCCCTCTGTAAACCCATCACTGAATTAAGCAGGAATCAGAAATACAAGACCTCATTCTTTAGAGGGGATCCAGCTAATAATTGGGGGCAATGCCAGGCCTTAGGATTTGAGTGGTACCTTGAGAACTAGAGATATGGGCTGTGGAATTTAGAAAAGGAAAAAGATTAAGGTGGACCAGTGTTATAAAGGGAAGCTTCATGAAAGAGGTAGGCTTTGAACTTACTAGGATTGGAGAGCAAGAGAAAATTGTGCCGAGGGCATTCCAGTAAAATTGGAGAGGGGGAAAGGCTTCTTTTCTTTCCACCTATCAAAATTGTTTCATGCCAGAGCTTAGATCTGGCTGACCCTTTTGGTCTTCCACCATGAGGACTGTGATTAATGTCTGCAGATTTCTTTGAGTCTTCAGAGAAAACAAGCCTGGTATATGCACAGCATAAAGCATCAGTGTGACTAAATTACATCAATTGCAATAGAAATATTACGGACTGAAGGAAAATATAGCATCCTATATTACAAATAGGATAAAATTAGAAACACTACCAAATACCATTCACCCTTCTCTCTGCTTGGACACATTTAAAATGTTAAATTGCAGGGAAAATATTACATTGGTGCAAAAATAATTGTGGTTTTACCATGAAAAGTAATTGCAAGAACCACAGTTACTCTTGCACCAATCTAATAATTAATTGGATGGATAAGAGCAAAAACTCCTTTCTATAGATGATTGTTTATTTTCTCTGTACTCAACCAAAACACTACATTTAGAGTGAATGCATAGGAGTTCGTTATAATTAAAGATATTGTGAACCTGCCATTTAGGGAACATTTTGAAACACTGAACACGGAGCTGAAAAAGTTTGCATCATATTCGATTATGAAGAGGCAGCATCCTATGATGTTGGGTGAAGCTGTATTGAAAGTCTACACCTGTTTGCAAACTGGCAATTAGGCGTCTAGGTAGAGTGTTATGGCTTATAAAATAAATTAATCTTTTTTCTTTCATAAAAAAACACAAGGCCACAATTAATGCCAAGTCTGTTCCCCAGAATTGCTTGGTAGTGTTCCCAGATGTCCCAACAGCCTGGGAGCAGAAGCTTTCCAACCTATTTGCTAGGTGGTACTTTTATTTTTTAATTTCTGTTTAACAGGTTGCAATATGTCCCACCCTTTCTGGTATCATCTGTCAGTAGTATTTTCAACTCTTTCTTAATATCTTGTTTTCCCAAACCTGAGGTCTTTCATTTTATTCTCTTCAAGCCAACATAGTTCTATTATTCCTTTAAACAGACAAACAAGCTCACTTGAATTCAGATTCAACTTAAAAGGTGTCCCCCAAACTCTCAAGTATCTCAAGATGTCAATAGATATTCCATAAGATTAGGGGTTGATGTCAAATAAACATAGGAAGTGCTGCAAACCCTCTGCAGTCTTCACTTAAGGATTTGTTATACACATTAGATGAGAAAAATGTAAAAAAATCAAGCAGGAAATATTTAATTCAAACTGTTTTGACTACAGTATCCTTCCTGTGTGTGTGTGTGTGTGCTCCTCTTTCTTTCTGTGAGATCCCTGGAATATAATAATAATCATCATAATAACAATAAGAATGGTAAGAACTAACATTTATAGCTATGTCTATTCCTTTCGTGATTACCCTAGAAATTTTAACATGCATAATTAACATTTTAATATTAATATCTTTACTCTCCTCTAAATCATATAAGAATCTTAAAGTGCTGTAATGCCAGTCACCACCTACCCAAAGTTATATGTTATCCTCTCTTGATATTTAGCCTTATAAATTAGGCACTAATTTTACCATTGAAACAGTTAACCTTTATGTATTCCATTTTAATGTATTGAAAACCTTCCTTCTGACATCAAGTACCCTCATTAGAAGTTCCTTTTGTGAATGTACAACTAATAGTAAATCCTCTTGGATTTGTGTCTGAAGATGTCTTTATTTTGCCTTTGTTTTTGAAAGATTATATTGCTGAATATAGGATTCTAGGTTGAAAGTTACTTTCAGTACTTGATAGTTTATTTTCTGAGCTTCTGATTTTATTCCAGCTGCTGAAAAGTCAGCTGTCAGTCAGTACAGATGATTTCTGGGTTCTTTTGTGCTTTGTTTCTGTTGGGCTGCTACTATTATCTTCTCTGTGTTTTCATGGTTCTGAATTTGGCACTTAGTTGTTTGTTGCTTTTCACCTATGGTATTTGGCACTTTGGGAAACTTCCTGAAACCTTTTCCCATTTAGGAAAAAAAAAAAAATACAGCTCTCTGCCAGAGCTCATTTAATTTTACATAAACACACTCTTTGAGGCTGAAGTAAATCTGACTGATTTTCAATGTGAAAATAAAATGCAAAAATGGTTCTTGGAGTTATTTCTAAACAGAACTAACATCGGAATCATCTGAATCATCAGAATTGTCTATTTTGGAAAAATCAGATTCATCAAATGAATCTTCTGTCAACAACTGTTCGAGAGTGACATTAACATCACACATAGGAATGCTACATTTTCTAGGATTTGACATTTTCAGCAATCAAGAATTACCATATTTTGTAAATGGAAATGTTAGTAGTAGCGAATCCATACTGGTCTGCAGCAATCTCAATTCTTGTCTCCTCAGAAGAAAGAATTTGACTAAGTGGCATAAGGCAGAAAAAGATACTGAGGCAAGTTTCAATGCAGGAGTGGAAGTTTATTTAAAACTTTAGAGCAGGAAAAAAAGGAAAGTACACTTGGAAGAGACCATGGGCACTGTGAAGATCAAGTGCCTCATTTAACCTTGGCTCTAAGACTTTATATGTGGGCCCACTTCCAGCATCTTGCACCCCTTTCCCATGATTCTTCCCTTAGGGTGAGACGCCTGCATGCACAGTGCCCTCCTTATGCTTAGAGGGTGAGCATGCACAGGGTGTGTAGGAAGTTGTATGCATGCCCACCTGAGGTTTTCTTCTCTTTTCTAGTGGAATGGCCCTGGAAGGTCATACCTTGCCATTGTATCTCTTATGTGCATGCTTGAACTCACTTGCCCAATTTCTGAGATTTTATTAGAAGCTGATTACCAATTTCAAGTTTTCCTTTCTGTTTGAGAAATTGTCTCTCTCTGGTGCCTGTGATTGATGATCACTTTAGTGTGACAACTGCGGACCATCAGTAAATTGCCTCTCCCTGGCACTGGCTGTCAATTATCATTTTTAGAGAGGCAGTCTGACAACTGCCGAACCATCACTTGATGGTCACCTGACATTTCTGGTGGGTAGTAGTGGGGGGAAGCCCTCTCCTGACTCACTCAGGCCTGGCTAGCTACCTACTGTAACAGAAATACCGTGACTAAAAACAGAATGCTATAAATGTCTTTGGTTTCCAATGTTGACATAGAGTGAGGCAAAAATAATAATAAAGACAAAATATTTTGTGGCAAAGTTATCTTGGGGTAAACACTGCAGCTGCAAGTGCTGCCATCAGGTATTCTTGGGGCAAATGGGTAAGGGTTAATTTGTGATTTGGTGTTCTTAACCCCTTCTGGAAAACATTCAGTCATTAGGTCTTTCAATATTGCATCACCCTCATCCTTATTATTTCTTCTTGGAACAAAGATTATATGTGTATTGGATCTACTCATTCTGTCTTTCAAATTTCTTAATTTTTTTTTCAAATGTCCCTTTTCTTTGTCTTTGTCCACATTATGTGTAACTTCTTCAGCTTTGTCTTTCAGTTCACTAATTGTTTCTTGAACTCCTGACCTCAGATGATCTGCCCGCCTCAGCCTCCCAAAGTGCTGGGATTACAGGCGTGAGACACCACGCCTGGCATTAACTGCATTTAATATAGTATTAAATCCATCCATCCAGATTCTGCTTTCACTTATAATTTTCATTTCTGGAGATTCTTTTCAGAACTCATTTTCAAATTTATTTAATACCTGTTATTTTAATGAACTTATGCATATTTATTTTATATTTTATATTTGGTATCTAATAATTTGAATAATGTGAGTCTTTGCAGGTCTGATTCTGAAGTTTTCTATTTTTGCACATGGTTGTGTGTTTCCTATGTGTGCAGTAAGTATATGTAACATGGAACTTTATGGGATTTCTCTGAGGCTTGGTTGTAAAGTTTGCTCCTTCAGAAAGAATTTGCGTTTGTTTCTACCAGACAGGGACATTTGCTCTACTAGCTTACAATACTTATTATAGGGCTATGATTATTGAAATTATGTGGTGTTGACTCAGGGATGGACAAATAGAGCTCAGAAACAGATGTTTACATACATGGAAAGTTGATATATGACAAAGGTAGCATTGCGAACACTTGCCCAAAGATGATCTATTTAACAAATGATGCATGAAAAAGGCTTTTCCTTATGGGACTACACCAGGAAAGTGTATCCTAGCCAGATCTTAGTTTTAATGAGGAGACACTGTAAGATAACTAAATTGAAGAGCAGTTCTTTTTATATTAAGACCCATATATTGGCTTCAGGATAGGTGTCCTGATTGTATATGAAAATATTACATGTATATGCACAAAAGTAAAAAAATAGTAATTACAGATGCAAAAATATTTTATACTGTTTTTCAGTACTTATAATTGGTGGTGGTTGTATTAACATTGCTTTTCTCTTTTATGTGTGTCATATGAGAGAATGTAAATGAATAATTGTGGAGTATTCTAATTATATTTCCCCTGTATCCTTGAGAACTGGGATTCTTTGTGTGAAAGAAAGGAAATAGAGATGTAGTATAGAAGAGGTTAAATAAAAATCCCATATTTCTGAATTTAATAAAGATACCAGAATAAGTAGCATATACTCGCATCATGTTTTATCCAACTATACCTATCCATCCATCCACTGAAAAGGCCCAGAAGGCATGACTGTTCATTAAAATGTCTGTCCAAATATTTTGCTATTGATTGAATTGAGAGTTTTAAAATATATATTCTTGATATACCTTTTGTCAGTAGCACTAAGCATGCCATACTCAGATTGTGGTCTTGAAATGGCATTGCATAATCAAAAAAATCAACATTTCTTGAAGAAATGGCTGATTCTAGATATGGGGCAGAAATGAACAAGATGAATCTGAAACATTTTGACATACCAGATATCAAGGAAACTATTAAAGACCAGTAGAGTCCTGTGTAAAGGCTCAGAAGCTAACTTAATGAAGCTCACCTATTCTATTCTATTCCCATTTCTTATTGCCAAAGATAGTACAATTTGAGCTTTAACAAAGATAAGAATTGCAATAAATTGGAATCCATCAAATATCTTTGAGTTCATGCACTTCTACAGATTTAAAAAAAACTAACTGGGGCCAGGTGTGGTGGCTCACACCTGTAATCCCAGTGCTTTGGGAAGTTGAGGCCAGAGGATCACTTGAAGTCAGGAGTTTGAGACCAGCCTGGGCAACAAATTGAGACCCCCCCCCCACTATCTCTACAAAATTTTTTAAAAAGTCAGCCAGGTATGGTGGTGTGCACTTGCAGTACCCACTCCTTGGGAGGCGGAGGCCAAAGGATCACTTGGGCACAGGAGTTGGAGATGCAGTGACCTATAATTGTGCCACTGCACTCCAGCCTGGGCAACAGATAACTTGTCTTTCAAAAAAAAAGAAAGAAAGAAAAACAAACAAACAAAAAATACTCCTAATTGCATGATAAACAACTAAACCATTATTATGAAAACAGATTAAGTAAAAAGAAAGAATCATCAAATGCTTATCCTTGCATTCCTTTAAGAACTGTACCACTGGAAAATCAAATAGTAGATGAGAAGAAGCATCCTTTGATAAAATTATTTCAACCAACGAAATGACAGATTGGAAAATCATCATTTTGTTAACATCATCCAAGAGCAATAACTAGGCATTACGTGACCATAGGTGAAAAAAAAATGCTAACATTTGATTCCAAAGACATCAAATCTGAGTGTGATCAAACTCTTGGATCCAGCTTCCAATCTGCAAAATATATATGGTCATGTTGAACTGCACCATGGGTAGGCAATCAGCAAAATTTAGACTCAAAGCACACCTCAAGTTTAAAAAACGAATCATGCAGTAGGTACATTTTTGTGTCTTGCTTCTTTCACTCAGGATAATGTTTTTTTAGATACACGTATGCTGCTGTATATATCAGTAGTTCATTTCTGTTTATTACTGAGTAGTATTCCATTGTATCAATATATCACAATTTGTTTATACAAAATCTTGATGGAAACGGGATTTTCCCCACAAATTTTGGCTATCATGAATAAAGTTGCCATAAAACTTGTATACAAATTTTCGTGTGAATATATGTTTTCATTTCTCTTCAGTAAATAGAATTGTTGGTTTCTGTGGTATGTGTATTTAACTTTCCAAAGAACTATTAAACTCTTTCATAAAATGGTTGTATTATTTTGTTTTCCGGTCAGCAATATATAAGAATTCTAGTTGCTCCACATTTGCAGCAACACTTTTCAGTATTTTAAGCTATTTTAATGAGTTTGTAGTGGCATTATATTGTGGTTTTAATTTGGATGTCAGTGGTTATTATTTTTTTATTTTTTATTTTGTTGAGATGGAGTCTTGCTCTGTTGCTCGGGCTGGAGTGCACTGGTGTGATATCGGCTCACTGCAACCTCCGCCTCCTGGGTTCCACCGACTCTCCTGTCTCAGCCTCCCTAGTACTTGGGATTACAGGCGCCTGCCACCATGCCTGGCTAATTTTTGTATTTTTAGTAGAGTAAGGTTTCACCATGTTAGTCAGGCTGGTCTTGAACTCCTGACCTCAGATGATTTGCCTGCCTTGGCCTCCTAAAGTGCTGGAATTACAGATGTGAGCCACCACACCTGGCCTCCTGGTTATTATTGGTCAAGCATTTTTCATGTGCTTATAGAGCATTTTAATATCATTTCTGTATGTGTGAAATGTCTGTTCAAATATTTCCTTGTTTTAACACTATTCTTTTCTCTACTGATTGAATTGAGAGATTTAAAAATATATTCTGGATATGTCTTTTGACATGTATTATAAATATTTTCTTCTTGTCTGTGGCTTGCTTTTCTACCTTCTTAATGATATCATTGAAAGAGCAGGAATTTTTTATTTGGGCAGAGCCTAATTTATCTTTTTTATTTTAAAGTTTATGCTTTTTAAAAAAATTATGTAAGAAATCCTTGACTCTCTGAAGGCCATAAAGATTTTCCCCAAACCTCCTTCTAAAAAGTTTTTCCTTTTTATTTTTTTAACATCTGAAAGATCTGTAGTGCTCTCTCTTCTTTAGTCACTGATGTTGATAATTTGTAATTTCTCTTTTTAAATATTGATCAGTCTAGCTAGAGGTTTATTAATTTTATTGAGTATTTTAGAGAACTAGCTTTTGTTCTCATTGATTTTCTCTAATGCTCTGTATGATTACAATGTTTTAAATATATTGAGATTTGTTTTATAGCCCAACAAATACTTTATTTTAGTGAATGCTCCAAGTACACTGAAAAATAATTTGTATTCTCTGGTTGTTAGATGGAGTATCTCTAAGTGTCAGTTAGGTCAAGTTGGTTGACAAAGTTGCTTATGACCTTAATATCCTTGTTATTTTTTTAATGTACTTACTCCCTCAATTACTGAGAGAGAAATGTTGAAATTCCCTTACATTTATGTGGATTTGTCTATTTGTTTTTCACTTTGGTAACTTTTGCTTCATGTATTTTAAAGCTCTATCTTTGGGTACATACACACTTAGGATTGTCGTATCTTCATAACAAAGTTATCCCTTTAGTATAATAAAATACCCTACTATATTCCTGGTAATATTTTTGTTCTAAAGTCTACTTTAGCTTCCTTTTATTAGTTTTTTCACAGTATAACTTTTTCTATCATTCTACTTAAAAAATATAACAGCTTTATTGAGATATTCACATATTATACAACTAGCTCATCAAGAAAAAGAAATAAAAGGTATTCAATTAGGAAAAGAGAAAGTCAAATTGTTTCTATTTGCAGATGACATGATTGTATATTTAGAAGACCCCATTGTCTCAGCCCAAAATCTCCTTAAGCTGATAAGCAACTTCAGCAAAGTCTCAGGATACAAAATCAATGTGCAAAAATCACAAGCATTCCTATAGGCCAACAACAGACACAAAAAGAGCCAAATCATGAGTGAACTCCCATTCACTATTGCTACAAAGAGAATAAAATACCTAGGAATACAACTAACAAAGGATGTGAAGGACCTCTTCAAGGAGAACTACAAACCACGGCTCAAGGAAATAAGAGAGAACATAAATAGATGGAAAAACATTCCATGCTCATGGTTAGGAAGAATCAATATCATGAAAATGGCCATACTGCCCAAAGTAATTTATAGATTCAATGTTATCCCCATCAAGCTACCATTAACTTTCTTCACAGAATTGGAAGGAAACACCTTAAACTTCATATAGAACCAAAAACGAGCCCACATAGCCAAGACAATCCTAAGCAATAATAAATAAATAAATAAAAGAAAGCTGGAGGCATCATGCTACCTGGCTTCAAACTATAAGTCTACAGTAGTCAAAACAGCGGATACTGGTACCAAAACAGAGATATAGACCAATGGAACAGAACAGAGGCCTCAGAAATAATGCCACACATCTACAACCATCTGATATTTGAAAAGTCTGACAAAAACAAGCACTGTGGAAAGGATTACCTACTTGATAAATGGTGCTGGGAAAACTGGCTAGCCATATGCAGAAAGCGGAAACTGGATCTCTTCCTTACATCTTATACAAAAATTAACTCCATATGGATTAAAGATTTAAACATAAGACCTAACACCATAAAAACCCTAGAAGAAAACTTGGGCAATACCAGTCAAAACATAGGCATGGGCAAGGACTTCTTGACTAAAACACCAAAAGCAATGGTAACAAAAGCCAAAAGAACAAATGGGATGTAGCTAAACCAAAGAGCTTCTGCACAGCAAAAGAAACTATCATTAGAGTTAACCAGCAACCAACAAAATGGGCAAAAATTTTTGCAATCTACCCATCTGACAAAGGGCAAATAACCAGAATCTACAAAGAACTTAAACAAATTTATGAGAAAATAACAAACAACTCCATCAAAAAGTGGGCAAAGGATATGAATAGAAACTTCTCAAAAGAAGACTTTTACGTAGCCAACAAACATATGAAAAAAAGCTCATCATCCCTGGTCATTAGAGAAATGCAAATCAAAACCACAAAGAGATACCATCTCATGCCAGTTAGAATGGCGATCATTAAAATATCAGGAGACAACAGTTGCTGGAGAGGATGTGGAGAAATAAGAATGCTTTTACACTGTTGGTGGGAGTGTAAATTAGTTCAACCATTGTGGAAGACAGTGTGGCAATTCCTCAAGGATCTAGAAATAGAAATACCATTTGACCCAGCAATCCCACTACTGGGTATATACCCATAGGATTATAAATCATTCTATTATAAAGACACGTGCACAGCTATGTTTATTGCAGCAATGTTCACAATAGCAAAGACTTGGAACCAACCCAAATGCTCATCAATGATAGACTGGATAAAGAAAATGTGGCACATATACACTGTGGAATACTATGTAGCCATAAAAAATGAGAAAATGTCCCCTGTTCTTGACACAAGAACAGAAAATCCAACACTGTATGTTCTCACTCATAAGTGGGTGTTGAACAATGAGAACACATGGGCATAGGGAGGGGAACATCACACACCAGGGCCTGTCGGGGGTTGGGGGTTATGGGAGGGATAGCAGGGGGTTGGGAGCTAGCAGAGGGATAGCATTAGGAGCAATACCTAATGTAGATGACGGGGTGATGGATACAAACCATCATGGCATGTGTGTACCTATGTAACAAACCTGCACATTCTGCACATGTACCCCACAACTTAAAGTATAATTTTTTTAAAAAGTGTAAATTCAATGGCTTTTAATGTATTTGCAGTTGTGCAATCATCACCAAAACCAATTTTAAAACATTTTTATCATCTCAAAAATAAACTACATATCCTTTAGCAGTCACACCTTATTTTCCCCACCCACAGCCCTGGCTGCCACTAATCTACTTTCCGTCTCTATGGATTTTTCTGTACTGGACATTTCATAAAAATAGAATAATATATAGCCTTTTGTGTCTGGATCCTTCAGAAAAGGTTTTTTCAAGGTTTATTAATGTCATTGCCTTTATCAGTGTTTTATTCTTTTCATTGCCAGATAGTATTCCATCATATGAATTTGCCACATTTTATTTATCCATTCACTGGTTGATAGATATTTGGACTGTTTCTACTTTAAGCCATTCATTATGAATAATGTTGTTATGAATATTCATGTAGAGATTTTTATGTGGACATATGTTCTCATTTCTTTTGGATGTAAATCTAGGAATAGAATTTCAGGGTCATACACTAACTCATGTTTAACATTTTGAGGAACTGCCAAACTGTTTTCCAAAGAGGCTGGGCCATTTTACATTCCTATCAGTGGTGTATGAAGGTTCCAATTTCTCCACATGATCACCAATATTGTTATTGTCTGCCTTTTTCATTCCAGTCATTCTAGCAGATGTGAAGTGATATGTTTTTGTGGTTTGGATTTGCATTTCCCTGATGGTTAATGATATTGAGCATAAATTAAATTAAATATTAAAATAAATGGCCATTATCTCTTCAAAGTGCTATACAACAGACAATCAATAAATCTTATCATCAGCCAATGATAACATGCATCATAACTCTGTTATTCACATTGATAACTTACATATCTATTTAATCAATAAAGCATGTGAAGAAATGAGTATCATGTCTTTGGTACTCATTAAACAACAAGTAATTTTATTTAATATCCAAGAGGTAAAGTCCATGGTCAGATTCAGTCCTACCATTTCACTTTATGCAGCTCAGTGACAGTTTCTAGGTGGCAATAGCAGCTGCTAGTTCGGATATTCTGTAGCTCTAAGTGCTTGTCCTCCCCAAGAGCAATTGTAGGACCAGGCCACTTTAAGTAAGAATATATGCCCTATCTCAGTTTGGGTTTCCTATAGTCAAAATCTGAGACAAGAATTTCAGTACAAGTAGTTTCTTTGGGAGATAATTCCAGGAAGGACATTGAAGGAGTGGGAAAATAAGACGTGAAAGAGAATAAAGCCAATACATTGGGAGTTAATTAATGGGTTACCATCATGGGTGACAGGCGCTTAATATTTCTGGGTACATTCTAAGAAAATGAATGTGCCAGGTGAGGTGGCTCATGCCTGTAATCCCAGCACTTTGGGAGGCTAAGGCAGGTGGATCATGAGGTCAGGAGTTTGAGACCAGCCTGATCAACATGGTGAAACCCCGTTTCTACTAAAAATACAAAAATTAGCTGGGTGTGGTGGCATGCGCCTGTAATCCCAGCTACTCAGGAGGCTGAGGCAGGAGACTCGCTTGAACCTGGAAGGCAGAGGTTGCAGTTAACCGAGATATTATCATTGTGCTCCAGCCTGGGCTGCAGAGTGACACCCCATCTCAAAAAAAAATAAAAAAAGAAAATGGATGAAAAACATCCAAGGGCTGTCCCCCTGAGGGAACAAAAAGCTGAATTACTTGTTCAACTCCCATCTCTACTGGTTGAGGGCTCCTCTTGCAGCATGGGCTCCCTGGTACTTTGGCCCACCTCACTCCTAAGAGCAAATGGGAGCATGCCAGATTTAGGCCTGTGGCCAGACAGTGCCCTCAGGCAGAGCCACAGGAGCCAATCAGGGTGTATGGGAGCCATTGGTAGGTGACTTCTTGGGTAGTGGAGGGGATGTGTCACAGAATGAAGTGTCAACAGAGTCCTCCTTTCCTTGGAAACTGGAAATCATGGAAATTTGCCTGTCCATTTGCCCAAATCAAGCCCACTTGCATGAATATCAAAAAGAAGAAGGGTAATACAAGTTAGGTGCTCAGTAATGGAAGCTTGACCCTGCACAATTCAGTCGTCTCTCAGTGTCCATGGGGGATTGTTTCCAGGACATCCTCACAAATACCAAAACCCACGGATGCTCAAGTCCCTTATAAAACATGATAGAGCATTTGCATATAACCTGTACATATCTTCCCATATACTTTAAATCATCTCTATATTACTTTTTTTTTTTTTTTTATTTGAGGCAGACTTGCTCTGTCGCCCAGGCTGCAGTGCAGTCGCATGATTACAGCTCACTGCAGCTCCAGTCTCTGGGGCTTAAGTGATCCTCCCACTTCAGCACCTCTAATAGCTGGGACAACAGGCATGTGCCACCACACCCAGCTGATTTTTTAATTATTTGTAGAGACAAGGTCTCACTACGTTACTCAGGCTGATATCGAACTCCTTAGCTCAAGTGATCCTCCTACCTCAGCCTCCCAAAATGCTAGGATTACATGTGCAAGTCACCATTCCTGGTCCAGCTCTAGATTACTTATAGTACCTAATACAATGGAAATGCTATGTAAATAGTTGTTATGCTGTGTTGTTTAGGGAATCATGACAAGATAAAATGTCTGTAGATGTTCAGTACAAATGCAACCATCCTTTTTCTTCAAATATTTTCAATCTGCAGTTGGTTGAATCCGCCAGTGCAGAACCCATGGATATGGAGGACCCACTGTACTGTGGGGTAAGGAGAGAGACAAACAGTTGCTGAATGGGCAAAGGTTAATAAAACAGTCTGTAAGCAAGCCAAACATTCAGTCTCTTCAGCAAATTCCTTCATTTAACTGTCTGTTCATCAGACGTGAGTTCTGTGGTGCAGCTGGGTCTCCACGGCAGTCACAGTCATGGCTATTGTATTCATTTATAGGACTGGGTATGTGTGGTGTGCTTTTTAAAGGAAGACAGCCCTTAAGTTGGTTTCCAGAGAATAGCTGTGGCCACTGTACTCTCAGGTCTTCACGTTTTTCCTCAAGGGATATGGAAAAAAATAAAAATAAAAAAGATTTCCCAAAACATATAGATGTCATGAGGACTCTAGCGAAGTCAACAGAGAGTTACACAGCCACAATGATCAATTCATTTTATTGCCTGAAAGAGCCCTGACCAAACCAAAGCAATATAGTCATCTTTCTATAATTAATTTTAATTTATAAGTGAATCTTTAAGGAAACAGTTTTCAGGATAAATCAATATGAAGGAAGGTAGGGTCAGGGACCCCATGAAGAATAATTCCATAGATACATTCACCCTCACCATACTTAGGTCCTGAAGTCCTATGATAGAAGAGATGTTTTTATTTCTGCAGTAAGAGGTAATTCTTAATTACAAGTAGTCTTATGATGAGTAACAGTCTGATTTAACTTTATCCATTCATGTATTTAACAGTGCCAGGTGCTGTTTGAGATGCTGGGGATATTATAGTGAATAAAATAAACAAAGTCTCTGCTTTCATGTGGTTTAGAGTTAATATGGAGAGACCAACCATAAACAATTAAACATATAATAGTCAGGTGGTTATAATTTTTAAGGCTCACAAGAAATCAGGAGAAAGGGGATCAGGAATGCAGAAGTGATAGGTTGTTATTTATATTCAGTGGTTTCTCTAATCATTTTGAGTGGCTTCTCTAAGGATTTTTGAGCACAGTCCTAAAATAAGGGAGGATGCTAGTCATGCGATTATCTGGGGAAGAGTGTTCTGGACTGAGAGATAGCATATGCAAAGACCTTAAGGTAGCGACATGACTGATCCACATAAAAACAACAAGGAGACCAAGAGCAAGTGAATTAAGAGACATTGTATGAGAAAGAGGTCAGAGGGATTGTTGGGTGAGGTTAGGAAACCTGCAAATCACAGAAAGCCTACAAACCATTGAAGGAATTTACTTACTGACTGACGTATGAAGCTATTGTAGGATTTTGACCAAATGGCTTCAAAATTTCACTTTATATGCTGCAGTGGGGCAGAGGTGGGAGAATAAAATATTTTCAATGCTGTTACAGCAATCCAGGCAGGAGGGTTGAGGCTTGGACCAGACCACAGCAATTGTGAGCTGGTAAGAAAATATGAAATTGTGGATCCATGTTGATTGTAGAGCTATAGGATTTGTTTATGTAAATATAGGCATGAAGAGAGGTGTCAAGAATGACTCCAAGACTCTTCATCTAAGCAACTAGAAGGGCAGAGTTGCCATTTACTGATAAAGGGAGACTGTGGGAGAAGCAGGTTTGGTAAAGGAAATTACAACTTTGATTTTGGTCATAGTAAGTTTGAGATGTCTCAGACATTGCTTATGGTCTGAATATTCATGTACTCCCAAAAAAATAATGTGTTGATGCTTAATCTTCAATGCAATATTAAGAGATGGGGCTTTGGGAAGTGATTAGGTCATGAGAGCTCCACCTCATGAATTGGGATTAATGCTCTTTCATGAAAGAGGCTGAGGGAGCTTGTGTACCCTTTTTGCCATGTGAGAACAAGATGCTATCTGTGAGGAATAGGCCCTCACCAGACACTAAATCTGCTGGTGACTTGATCTTGGACTTTCCAGCCTCCCAAACTGTGAGAAACAAATGCATTTCTGTGGTTTATAAATTATCTAACCTGACATATTTTGCTATAGAAAACTCAAATGGACTAAGACAGACATACAAGTGGAAGTCAAGTAGGCAACTGAATATGTGTCTAGGGTTCTGGGACAGAGCCTGGGCTGGAAACATAGATTAAGAAATCATATTTAAAGCTTTGAAATTAGAAGAAATAACCAAGAAGTGAATATAATTATAGAATAGAAGAGGTCCAATGACTAAGCCCTGGGCACTGCAATTTTTAGAGTCAGGGAAAAGAGAATGAACCAATAAAAAAGACAGGGAATTAGCAGCCACTGAGGCAGAAAAAAATTTGAGTGAGAATAGCATACCAGAAGTCAATGGAAAAAAATGTTTCTGAAGAAGAAGGGAGACAGATATCAATTACGTCAAATGATACTGATGCACGTCAAAAAGATAATCCACTATGATCAAGTAGGCTTTATTTCTGGGGATCCAAGGTTGGTTCAACATATGTGAATCAGTAAGTGTGATTCACTACATAAACAGAATCCAAAACAAAAACCATATGGTCATCTCAACAGATGCAGAAAAAGCCTTTAATAAAATCCAACATCCCCTCACAATAAAAACCCTCAATAGACTAGGCATTGAAGGAACATACCTCAGAATAATAAGAGCCATTATGACAAACCCACAGCCAATATCATACTGAATAGGCAAAAGCTGGAAGCATTCCCTTCGGAAATGGAACAACAAGAATGCCCACTCTCACCGCTCCTATTCAACATAGTCCTGGAAGTCCTAATCAGAGCAATCAGTGAAGAGAAAGAAATAAAGGGTGTTCAAATAAGAAAAAAAGAAGCCAAAGTATTTCTCTTTGCTGATGATGTGATTCTGTATATAGAAAACCCTAAAGCTCTATCAAAAGGATGCTGGAACTGAAAAATTCAGTAGAGTTTCAGGATATGAAATCAATGTACAAAGTCAGTAGCATTTTTATACACCAATAACATTATAGTTGAGAACTTAATCAATAACATAATCCCATTTCCAATAGCCACAAAGAAAATGAAATACTTAGGAATTCATCCAATAAAGGAAGTGAGAGAGCTCTACAAGGAGAACTAAAAGACACTGCTGAAGAAAATCAGAGACAACACAAATAAATGAAAAAATATTCCATGTTCATGGATTGGAAGAATCAATATAGTTAAAATGGTCATACTGCCCAAAGCAATTTACAGATTAAATGCTATCCATATCAAACTACCAATGTCATTTTTCACAGAATTAGAAAAATCTATTCTAAAACTCATTTGGTACCAAACAAGAACCCAAGTAGCCAAAGCAATTCTAAGCAAAAAAGAACAAAGCTGGAGGCATCACATTGCCTGACTTTAAACTATACCATAAGGCTACAGTAATCAAAACAGCATGGTGCTTGTATAAAAACAGACATATAAACCAGTGCAACAGAATAGAAAACCCAGAAATAAACCCACACATTTACATCTGATCTTTGACAAAATGCACAAATATAAGCAAGGGAAAAAGGACTCCATTTCAATAAGTGGTGCTGGGATAAATGGCTGCCATATGCAGAAGAATGAAACTGGACCCCCACCTCTCACCATATGCAAAAATCAACTCAAGATAGATTAAGGAGAATTAAATGTAAAACCTCAAACTATCAAAATCCTAGAAGAAAGCCTAGGAAATACCCTTCTCAAAATAGGCTTTGGCAAAGAATATATAGCTAAGTCCTCAGAAGCAACTGCAACAAAATCAAAAATTGACAAGTTGGACCTGATTAAATGAAAGAGCTTCAGCACAACAAAAGAAATTACCAACCTAGTAAATGGAGAACTTACAGAATGGGAGAAAATATTTGCAAAGTATGCAGCTGACAAAGGTCTAATATCCAGAAACTACAAAGAACTTAAGCAAATCAACAAGCAAAACCCAAGAAATTCAATGAAAAAATGGGCAAAGGACATGAACAGACACTTCTCAAAAGAAGATGTGCAAGCAGCCAACAAATATATGAAAAAATTCTGAATGTCACTAGTCATCAGAGAAATGCAAATCAAAACCATAATGGGAAACCATCTCATACCAGTCAGAATTGTGATTATTAAAAAGCCAAAAAAACCAAAAAACAAACAAACAAAACAACAACAGATACTGGTAATGCTGCAGAGAAAAGGGAATGCTCACACACTATTGGTGGGAATGTAGATTGGTTTGTCCACTGTGGAAAGCAGTTTGGAGATTTCTCAAGGAACGTAAACTAGAACTACCATTAGACATGGTATATACACAAGGCAAAATAATTCATTCTATCAAAAAGGGATATGTACCCATATGTTCATTGCAGTGTTGTTCACAATAGCAAAGACATGAAATCAACCTAAGAACTCAACAACATTGAGTTGGATAAAGAAAAATGTGGCATAATTGGAAGTAAGTCACAGCTCAGCAAATGCAGAAGAACAGAAATCATAACAAACAGTCTCTTAGACGACAGCGCAATCAAATTAGAACTCAGGATTAAGAAACTAACTCAGAACCACACAACTTCATGGAAACTGAACAACTGGCTCTTGAATGTTGGCTGACTAAACAATGAAATGAATGCAGAAATAAAGATGTTCTTCAAAACCAACAAGAACGAAGGCACAATGTACCAGAATCTCTGGGATACATTTAAAGCAGTGTCTAGAAGAAAATTTATAGTAATAAATGCCCACATGAGAAGAAAGGAAAGATCTAAAATCTAAACCCTATCACCAAAATTGAAAGAGCTAGAGGAGCAAGATAAAAAAACTCAAAAGCTAGCAGAAGACAAGAAATAACTAAGATCAGAGCAGAACTGAAAGAGATAGAGACACAAAAAAAAAACCCTTCAAAAAATTAATACATCCAGGAGCTGATTTTTTTCAAAAGATCAACAAAATAGGCCACTAGCCAGATTAATAAAAAAGAAAAGAGAGAAGAATAAACTAGATGCAATAAAAAACAATAAAGGGGTTATCACCACCGATTCCACAGAAATACAAACTACCATCAGAGATTACTACAAACAACCCTATGCACACAAACCAGTAAACCTGGAAGAAATGGATAAATTCCTGGATGCTTGCACCCTCCCAAGCCTAAACCAGGAAGAAGCCGAAACCCTGAATATACCAATAACAAGTGCTGAAGTTGAGGCAGCAATTAACAGCCTACCAACCAAACAAACCCCAGGCCCAGATAGGTTCACAACCTAATTCTACCAGATGTACAAAGAGGAGCTGGTACCACTCCTTCTGAAACTATTGCAAACAATCCAAAAAGAGGGAATTCTCAGATCATTTTATGACACCAACATCTTCCTGATACCAAAACCCAGCAGAGACTCAACAAGAAAAGAATACTTCAGGCCAATATCCATGATGAACATAGATGCAAAAATCTTCAATAAAATACTGGCAAACTGATTGCAACAGCACATCAAAAAGCTTATCCATCATGACCAAGTAGGCTTCATTCCGAGGATGCAAGCCTGGTTCAACACACACAAGTCTGTAAATGTAATCCACCACATAAACAGAACCAAAACCAAAAACCACATTATCTCAATAGATGCAGAGAAGGCCTTCCACAAAATTCAACAGCACTTTATGCTAAAAATTCTCAATAAACTATGTATCAATGGAACGTATCTCAAAATAATAAAAGCTATTTATGACAAACCCATAGCCAATATTATACTGAATGGGCAAAAACTGGAAGCATTCCCTTTGAAATCTGGCACTAGACAAGGATGCCCTCTCTCACCACTCCTATTCAATATAGTATTGGAAGTTCTAGCCAGAGCAATCAGGCAAGAAAATGTCTCTGTTTGCAGATGACATGATTATATATTTAGAAGACCCCATCATCTCACCCCAAAATCTCCTGAAAATTATAAGCAAATTCAGCAAGTCTCAGAATACAAAATCAACATGCAGAAATCACAAGCATTCCTATAAACCAATAACAGACTTAAAGAGGGCCAAATCAAGAATGAACTGCCATTCACAATTGCTAAAAAGAGAATAAAATACCTAGGAATACAACTAACGAAGGACGTAAAGGACCTTTTCAAGGAGAACTACAAACCACTGCTCGAGGAAATAAGAGAGGACATAAACGGATGGAAAAACATTCCATGCTCAAGGTTAGGAATTTATCCAAGAAACAAAGAATGAAGGGTGGTCTGAGGGTGATAAGTTATTTTAATTGATTGTTCACAGTCAGTTACAGATAAAAGTCCTTGTTCTACTCTTTCCCTCCTTCTCACTATTGCACATGACTAGTAGAAGTAAAATAAATAAATAAGTAGAATAAAGGGGATTTTTCCATAGCTGAAGACAGGTAAGAGTCTCATGAAAGGGAGCACCTGTGATATACCCAGCAAAATTAATTTTATTTTAAAAACTCACACTTAAATATTTGTAAAATTTCTTTTGCCAAGCTAAAGGAAAGAATATGTAATGCTTATGGGTTGATGGGAGGGCAGGATAGCCTCAAGGGAGCAACACTCAGTTTGGCATCTGACCTTTTTTTCGGGGTGTGAAAGAATACCTTCAGAGTTCTGATGGAAATGGATTTTTAGTAAACAATTCTATTCCGAGCAAAAACTATCAATCAAATGGGTAAATGAAATGGTGAAAATAAAGTCCTTATCTCAATACACGATACTTCTTGAAATAATTGTTGGATAATTTATTCCAGCAGTATAAATAAAAAATAAAGTCATGGAATTAAAAAGCAACCAACCCCAGTCATTCAATACAAAGTAAAACCAGCAAAAGCAAAAGCAAGAAAACCCCTACAACAAACTCAGCAAAGAAAGCTTCAGCAAGGTGAAATTGAAAACAGCAAATTAGATCAGCCAATCAGGAGGCCTTGGAAACAATATCTTTAAGAAAAAAAAATACATTTCTTCTAAAATGCTGAGGATTCTGAGTTATCATAGAGAGAAAGAAAAGGTATATTATAATAATGCATTATAAAAATTCATTGCCCTGTTTTTTCTACTTCCTCTCTCCTTCTTCCAATATAAGTTCGTTTATTTTTTTTCTATTGGCACAGGTTAAATAACATAGGGTTGCATCATTTTTTCTATAAGTCTAACCATACATTAAAATGTAAGGTCTATAAAGGCTGGATGTTCACCTGTTGTACTCATTGATGTATCCTTAGCACTTAGAAGGGTGTCTGGCCCAAAGCATGTAATCAATTAATATTTTTATTGGAATTGAATGGAGCCGATTATACAATGAATGGTAATATTCTTTTAAATAAAATACAAATTCTGACTACTTTTAGACTTAATGAACAGTTAAAACACAGAAAAATAAGTCTAATTACATAAGAAAGTATAAATTTTATAAATGCTGGCAATGTAAAATTAACTATGTGATGAACTGAAGCTGTGACATTGGGAATAGCCATGAGGGGAGGAGAGACAGACAGGAAGGTAGGGCTGTTAAATCCTTCATTGTCTTAGAGGGAAGTCAAGAGATACTGGCTAAAATCGATGAATCAAGAAATGGAAAGTTGAAAATGAAAACTACAGGCCAGTATTTCTGATGAACACAGATGCAAAAATCTTCAACAAAATACTAGCAAACCAAATTCAATAACAAATTTAAAATATCATTCATCATGTCTGGGCACAGTGGCTCACACCTGTAATCCCACCACTTTGGGAGGCCAAGGCAGGCGGATCATGAGGTCAGGAGTTCAAGACCAGCCTGGTCAACATGGTGAAACCTCGTCTCTACTAAAAATATAAAAATTAGCCAGGTATGGTCGTGGGCACCTGTAATCCCAACTACTCAGGAGGCTGAGGCAGAAGAATTGCTTGAACCCAGGAGGCAGAGGTTGCAGTGAGCCAAGATTGTGCCACTGCACTCCAGCCTGGATGACAGAGCAAGACTCCATCTCAAAAAAAAAAAAAAAAAAAAAAAAAAAAAGAAAATTCCATTCATCATGATCAAGTGGGATTCATTCCAGGGATGCAAGGTGGTTCAACATATGCAAATCAATAAATGTGATAAATCATATCAACAAAATGAAGGACAAAAATTAGAGGATCATTTCAATTGATGCCAAAAAAGCATTTGATAAGATTCAACATCAACATCCTTCATGACAAAAACTCAAAAAACTGAGAATAAAAGGAATATACCTCCACATGATAAAAGCCATGTATGACAAACCCATAGCTAATAATATATTGAATGGAAAAATCTGAAAGCCTTTCATCCAAGATCCGGAACAAGATGAGAATGCCCACTTTCTCCGTTCCTATTTAACATAGTACTGCAAATCTTAGCCAGAGCAATCAGACAAAAGAAAGAAGTAAAGGGCCTCCGAATTGGAAAGGAAGAAGTCAAATTATCCTTCTTTGCAGATGATATGGAATTACATTTAGAAAAACCTAAAGACTCCACCAGAAAACAGTTCAAACTTATAAACAAATTCAGTAAAGTTGCAGGATAAAATAATCAACATGCAAAAATCAGTAGCACTTCTATATTCCCACAGAAAAGAATCCGAAAAAGAAACCAGGAAAGAAATCTCATCTACAATAGCTATGAATAAAATAAAATACCAAGAATAAAGTTAACCAAAGAAGTAATCTCTACTATGAAAACTAGGAAACATTGATAAAAGAAATTGAAAAAGACACCCTAAAAAGAAGATATTCTACATTCACAATTGGAAGAATCAATATTGTTAAAATGTCTAAATGACCCTAAACAATCTACAGATTGAATGCAATCCCTATCAAAATACCAATGACATTCTTCACAAAAATAGAAAAAATTCTAAAATTTATATGGAACCACAAAAGACCCAGAATAGCCAAAGCCACCCTAAGCAAAGGGAACAAAACTGGAGGAATCACATTACCTGACTTCAAAATATACTATAGAGCTATAGTAACCTAAGTAGCATGGTGCTAACCTAAAAACAGACATATAGAGCAATTGAACAGAATAGAAAACCAGAAATAAATTCACACGTATACAGTAAATTCATATTCCATAAAGGTGCTAAGAACATATATTGGGAAAAGGACAGTCTCTTCAATAAATGGTGCTGGGGAAACTAGAGATCCATATGCTAAAAGAATGAAACAAGACTCCTATCTCTTGCCATATGCAAAAATAGAAATCAAAATGGAATACAGAAGCAATTCTAAGACCTGAAACTATGTAACTAATAGAGGGAAACATTAGGGAAACACCCCAGAACATTGGTTTGGACAAATATTTCTTGAGTGAGACCTTAAAAGCACAGGCAATAAAAGTAAAAATGGACAAATAGGATCACATCAAGTTAAAAAGCTTCTGCACGGCAAAGGAAACAACCAACAGAGCGAGGAGACACTCACAGAATGGGAGAAAATATTTGCAACCCACCCATCTGACAAGGGATATAACCAGAACATATAAGAGGCTCAAACAATAGGGAAACAACATAATCTGATTTTAAAATGGGCAAAATATCTAAATACTGTACACATTTCTTAAAAGGATACATACAAATGGCTGATAGGAATATGAAAAATGCTCAACATCATTAATTATCAGAGAAATGCAAAGTAAAACTACAATGAGATATCATCTCACTCCAGTTAAGATGGCTTTTATCCAAAACACAGGCAATAACAAATGCTGGTGAGGATATTGAGAAAGAAGAACCCTTGAACACTATTGTGGAAATGTAAATTAGTATAACTACCATGGAGAACAGTATGGAGGTTTCTCAAAAAGAGCTAAAAATAGCGCTACCATAGAATCCAGCAATCCCACTGCTGGGTGTATATCCAAAAGAAAGGAAATTAATGTATTGAAGAGTGCAATAAACACTTCCATGTTTATTGCAGTGCTGTTTGCAATAGCCAAGATTTGAAAGCAATCTGTGTTCATCAATGTATAAATGGATAAAGGAAAGGTGGGGAATATACACACTAGAATATTATTCAGCCATGAAAGAATGAAATCCTGTTATTTGCAACAACATGGATGGACCTGGAGGACAGTATGTTAAGTGAAACAGTCCAGGCAAAGACAGACAAATATTGCATGTTCTCATTCACATGTGGGAGCTATAAATAAATAAATTAACTAATTAACTAACTAGCTCTTGGAGCTAGAGAGTGGAATGATGGTTGCCAGAGGCTGGGAAAGGCAGTGCAGAGGAGTGGGGAGGTAAAGTAAGGATGGTTAATGAGTACAAGAATATAGTTAGAATGAATAAGATCTAGTATTTGGTAGCAAAACAAGGTGACTGTAGTTAACAATAACTTATTGTATGTTTCAAAATAACTAAAAGAGTAGAGTTGTAATGTTCCTTACACAAAGAAATGATAAAGGCTTGAGGTGATGGACACTTCAGTTACCATGATTTGATCATGACAGTTTGGATGCTTGAATTAAAATATCACATGTATCCGATAAATATATACAACTATTATGCACGCATAATAATTAAAAATAAATGTTTTTAAAGAAATGAAAAGATGAATGTATGGTATAAAGCTATAGAAGTATCTAAAAGAATAACAAAAACAAAATGTATCTGGAAGTTGCTGTTGAAGGGGAAGTATAAATGAGCCAAGAGTTTCATCTTTCATAAGGGGGTTGAGCAGATATACTTTGAAGTTGGCGTGTAAAAAGTAAAGGAATAATACATTATTGTTGTAGAGGTTGGCCTTAGAAAGATTCAAAATAGAAAAAATTTAAGCTGTTACCTCTAGGGAATGCCAAAGAGAAAAACCTTTGCCTTTTAAAAAAATTACTCTCTAGTACCAAGTGAATTTTTATTACCATGTGCTCATACTTTAAAAGTGATATTTTTAATTTAAAAATAGTTTCTCGAGAAAGAGAAGAATTTTTATGACAGAAAGAAATGATCCAACAGTTTGCAATTACATACTGCCTACCAGCAAGGACCATCAAACATTTTGCAAACATTATCTGATGGTGAGCATCAGAATCTACATTTGCCAGATGGAGAAATTCAGACAAAGACAGAAGTAACTTGCCCATTTTCAGTGCATCTGTGACCAAGCCAGCGATAAAACTCAGGCTTCCTGGATACTGAGTCCAAAGAAAGATTTGGATTGATTTCTCCTTAGAAAAATCACCACATATTGGTATAATGATCGTTAAGGAAGAAATCCAAACTAATAGATGGCACATTCTGTGTTTAGGGCTTGGGAAAAGCTTGCATTTTTCCATTCAATAATCTGTTGCCAAAATTCACATTGCCTGTCAAGAAAAGGGCCAGTGCTTCTCTGAAGCACCTGATGGGAATATATATCAGTTTGAGGAGTTGTGCTAGCAAAGATAAATAAATGATAATCACAGTAACAATCACAAATAATTTTTAATTCTCTTCATACAAGTACTATGTCACACTATATATATAAAGATTTCTGCCATTTTGTGACTACTTAGGGAGCAATCTATGGTTAATTAGCTTGATAAATAATTCTGATTATTCTGCCATATGCCTCTCTTACTGATTCAGACTACTAGCACAGGTGGAGAGGAGGAAAAATAAATGAAGTGATCTGACATAATTTTTCCTATTGGTTTCACTGTTAATGTGAATGCTTTAATATTCATTTTTGCCTGGCTTCTTTATTTAGTTGGAAGACTGGAGGGTGGAGGATTCGTTAAATGATTATAGTAGATTCCTCTGGTTTTGTCAGTGTGGTTCCCTTCCCCCTCCATAAACAAACTCCTCTGAAAACCGGTCTATACCACATGACACTGGCCCAAAATGGCCCAAGTGAGCATGGACCAAAGCTGCTGCAGATCTGCCAGGAGAATTTGAAAGAGAGAATGCTGAGAGTCTAGCACTCAGTCTGGCTGGTTTCTTAAGTCAAGGAGAGGTAGCCCCAGGAGCTGTTGGTGGCTATATTTTTTAGTGTGTGGTCTGAGAAACGGAAATGAAGAAGAAAGTAGATGTTCAGAGAAGAGCAGAGATGAGAGATGAATAGGGTGACCAGGAATCCATGATTTTTAAAATTGTGGTAAAACACACCTAATATAAAATTTTACCATTTAACCCTTTTTGAGCATGCAATTCAGTGGCATTATGTTCACATTTTTGTGCAGCCATGACCACAATCTATCTCTGAAATGTCTTCATTTTCACAAACTGAAACTCTGTTACTAAAACATTAACAGGTAACACCATTTCCACAGCTCTACAGTCCCTGGCAAACTATTATTCCACTTCCTTTCCTTATGGATTTCACTATTCTAGAAATTAATCATTCTTACCAGGGTACTGTTGAGAGTTGTGTTAATAATTTATTGACTTTCAGATTCAAATTCGCCCTTTAATACCTGCTCTGCAATAATAAATGGAGTTCCATGGAGCATTTCTTCTTTATGGAGAGCACCATGTGAAGCTTTCTCAGTAGAGGGCACTGACAGGGCATTACAGAAGAAAGGGGCCTGCCTGCTGTTTGTGGTGGATGCACCATCAGGCAGCAGTGTGGGTGTGGGAACATCAGCGGTGTTCTTATTCCAGCCACAGGCCCAGAACTCATGATTCCCTGGTGTCCTTGCAGCCCTGCCCTGGCCTAATGCCCACTTTCCCATGGCCTTTTCACCACAGACACTGCAGGCTCCAGACCTCCGGTCTGCAACAGTGCCCCTACTTCCTCTGTACGCCCAAGTGCCAAGCCATTGGCTGCAGTTTTCATAATGACCCACCTGTGCCGTGGAGGGTTACTTCCTGCTTGCCCAGTGGCTGCAGACCAACTCTGGCCTAGGCAAATCAGCAAACCTTTCTGCCATCCAGTGGCTGCCATCTGAGCCTTGGTGAAGGACTTATCCTGTTTTATGTTCATCCCTCCTTGGGTACTCTCTTGGGTACTCAGCCTTAGGGTACCACATAGAGTTATCGTATATGTTATAATTGCTTTTATTATAATTTAAAAAATCTTATATTAAACTTTCTCTGTTTAAGTCACTGTGGCTTCTTCCCCCTGATGGACCAAGACTGACAAAAAAGTGAAAGGGGCAGGGCGACAGATATAAGCAAGGACAGGCCTGCCCAAACTGGAGTGTGTGGTCACCTACCCTAGAGATGGGAGGGTGGGTCCTGACTATGCTGGAGGCTCTGATTTATTTCTGAAGTTCAGCTATCTATTTCCCCTTAAGCTTTGAGACAGGCCTATTTCCTTAAAGTAAATGCTATCTCTTTGGTCCTGGAGAGTTCAAGTGTGTTTCTGCTACTTGAAACCAAAAAAGCCATCATTAATAAATATGCAATTTCACATCCTATTAAATATGCCTGAGAAAAGGAAATAGAGGGATAAAGAAAAATTGTTCTAGAAGCAGAAAAAAAGAGGAGAAGGGAGATTATGCTGAGGATTAACATGAGAGAAAATCCTAGTTCTTTAAATATCTCAGTTGGGCTTGATGCTGATGTTAGGGCTTCAGGTTCTTCAGAGATGACTCATCCCTGTCATCTCTGACTGATGGGGAGCTCACACAATGGGAGCTAGATGTGGCACTGGCCAAGTGATTCTGAATGCAAGAGAGTATGGCTGAGGTCAAATGAGGCTTCCTACTCTTCAACAAAACTAGACTTCGGGAACTGCTCACCTCGTGTATCTGAGAGAAGAGTTAGGTATGCAGAGTCCACCCAAGTTCACTGCTAGCAGTTACAAGTACCAAGGCTGCTTCATAAACGAACCCCAATGGGACACAATGGAGGCCCACACCTTGACAGCATGCTCCCGGTGAAAGGAACGCATTGGGCTGGTTTCACTCTGCAGCATCAATTCCTGCCTGTTGATTAAAGCATATCCTCATAAATATTACACATTTGCCAATGAGACTTGCCATTTGTTTTTTGGGGCAAAGTCTCACTCTGTCCCCCAGGCTGGAGTGCAGTGGTGAGATCTCAGCTCACTGCAGCCTTGCCGACCTGGGCTCAAGCAATCCTCTCACCTACCACCTAGAAGCCAGTACTCCAGGCATGCGCCACCATGACCAGCTAATTTTTGTATTTTTTGGTAGAGACAGATGTTTCACCATGTTGCCCAGGCTGGTCTCAAACTCCTGAGCTCAAGTGATTCACCCGCCTCAGCATCCCAAAGGGCTGGGATTATCGGCATGAGTCACTGCACCCAGCGAGAGTTGCCATTTTTGTCTGAGGAAGAGCAGACAAATGCACACAAGTCTGCAGCAACCTCACTTCTTGACTCCCCCGAAGAAAGAATTCCACAGAGGAGCATAAGGCAGAGGGAGACACTGAGGCAAGTTTTAAAGCAGGAGTGAAGGTTTATTAAAAAGCTTTAGAGCAGGAACGAGAGGAAGTAAAGTACACTTGGAAGAGGCCCAAGGGGGTGACTTCAGAGATCAAGTGTGCAGTTTGACCTTTTGACTTAGGGTTTTATATGTTGGCATGCCGCCAGGGTCTTGCGTCTATTCCCCCCATTTCTCCCTTAGGGTGGGCTGTCCATATGTGCAATAGCTGCTAGCACTTGGGAGGCGAGCATGCGCAGTGTGTTTACAGGAGTTGTACACATGCTCACTTGAGGCATTCTTTCCTTACCAGCTGCATATCCTTAGAGGGTCATATGCCAGTTAAACTGCACCATTTTGCCTTAGTGTGCATACTAGAACCCACTTGTCCAACTCCTGAGATCTTATCAGGAAGTTGCTGATCACCAGTTTCATGTGTTTTCTGTCTGTTGAGAGACTGCCTTTCCCTGGGCTGGTTACAACCAATTATTAATGTTATACTTAGAGAAATATTGTAACAACCACCTGACCATCACGTGATGGTCGCCTGACATTCCTGGTGGGGCAAGGGGAGACCTCTCTTGCCCTGCTTATGTCTCACTGGCTACTTACTGTAACAGAGCCTCCTTCCCTGCACTTCCTTTCATGTTAAGATAGGACTGAAATTTTGGTGTCAATCCCCTCCTCCATGGGCCAAGATGAGAATTTAAGGAATCAGAATTTCTTCTTTTCAATAATTCCTCCTTTTCAATAATTACTTTAACCTTACCTATCCAAATAGAGGAGTTCTTTTTAAGTCTGCACAGAATATTTGGTGAATTATAATAATCATGCCTAGAATCATTTTTATCTTTCAATGTTCCTTTTCTTCAGAGTAAAAAAACTGTTACATCAGTCCTCAGTAGAGTATGCAACTTGAGATGATTTGCTATGAATGGAGAGAATCTAAGTAGATTTACTGTAATCTACAAGTGCAAAGTTGCATAAAGCATGGTCACTGCCTTTTGGGAAGAGGGGCACCTCCATTCATATTGTGTTTCTGCCATGGAGAACAATAATTAAATAAGGTTATAACTATGTAACACACCTGCACAATCTGCACATGTACCCTAAAACTTAAAGTATAATAAAGAATTTTTTTTTAAAGTTAAAAATTAAAAAAAAAAAGGTTTTGACCAATCAGGATGGATGATGAAACAAGAGTGGGGGCTGCAACCAGTCAGAGCTGATGTCACAGCTAATGATAGGGATGCTGGCTGCACACATGAAGCAGGCTGTGCAGTATGTTACGGCGGAGGTTATCTCTGTATCTGTGAGAACCCAAGTCTAAGCTGGTAGAAAGGACTGTGGGAGGGTCCCTGGCTGCTCTGACTTCGGTCATATCTTCTTGTCAAGTTGACGGCATTCAAAGATACTAAAACACTGGCAAGTAGTTGGGGATTTTTCAAGAATATTTCCCCCTGAAGCCTCCTCCTCCCATAGCTTTACTCATCTCAGCACACTGCAACACAGCTTTTCTAGTTGCTCTGTCCAGACACTTTGAAGTCATCAATTTCTCCTCTTTTACTCTAATATTCCACATTTGCACTGTAAGCAAATCCTGACAACTCTACCTTCAAAATATTTCCAGAATTTGACTACTTCTCAGCACTTCTATTAACTATTTTTCCTGGCCCACCCACCCTTATTTCTTGACTGGATCACTGGAATATCTTTCTCACTGGTCTCCTGCCCCAGTTCAGGCCATTCTTAATCTGACAGCCAGGGTGATTTCATTAAAACAGATGTTGGATTGTGTTGCTCCTCTCCTGGAAACTCTCTAGTGGCTTCTTGTCCTAGAGTAAAAGCCAAAGGTCTTGCTCTGGCCTACAAGGCCCCACACTATCTAGATCCCATTATCTCTCTGACTGTGTCTCCTACTAACTCAACGTAATAGATTGATGGCAAATCTGGTCCCAATTCTCTGCCCTTCACACCTTTTGCAATGTGACTCTGAAGCTCCTCCCATGAAATGGAGTTTATTTCTCCATCCCTTGAAACTAAGCTGTCTTATCAATTGCTTTGGCCAATAGAGTGTGGCAGAAATGACAGTTTCCATCTGAACTTAGGCCTTAAGAGGTCTTATGTGTGTCCTCTCTCTGGCCTCTCTCCCTCCTTTTCTCTCTCTGACTCTCTTTTGCTGCTGGAGGATATGAGAAACAGAGACATGGAAGCAGACCTAAATCAACCCAGTCATCTTGTCAAAAGTCTCAGATGTGTAAGAGAGCTCAGATAAGATCAGCAAAGCTGTGCTGTCTTGCAGCTGACTGTGAAGGCATGAATAAGCCCCGCCAAGATCAGCTCAGATCAGCAAAACCATCCAACTGATCTTGAGACTCAGGGGAAAACCTAAATGTTTATTTTAGTATACTACTGAGGTTTTGAGGTTGCTTGTTACTCAGTATTATTGTGAAATTGATGACTGATGCATTCCTCTTGCCCATTATTCTCCAGCCTTCTGGAATACACCAGTCACCTCTCCACTAAGAGTTTTTGCACTGGCTGCTCCCTCTGACTAGCACACTTCCTCTCAATCCTCCTACCTCTAATAGGTGGATGCCTTGATCCCTAACTGACTTTAAATCTTTTCTCAAATGTCATCATCTTAGTGAGATCTTGTTGGAACATAATATATAATGCAACCTTCTTTGAACACTTCCTATATATATATAAAATAAAATATGTGTACATACTTTATTTTCCTTGTTTGTTGCAGAGATGTTTGGACTATTTTATTCAAGACTATATTCTTATGACCACAATGGTATCTGGCACATAAAAGACACACAGGACGTATTTGTTAAGTAAATATGTGAATGAATGCGAATTCTCCACAGAATGGTAGAAGTGATGAGAAAATGTTTTCAATATTTTTTAAAAATTGGTAAAGTTAAAAATAAAACAGATTATATCTGTTTGATCTACATAACTTTTCTTCATCTCCACTACCATGATCCTAGTCATAGCCACTGTGAGCTCCTGTCTGCACGGTTGGAATTACCTCCTAACCAGAATTTCTGCATCAGTCCTTGCTCCCTACGATTTCTTTTTCTCCATTGCAACCCGGATGATTTTTTGAAAGGGCGAACCTGACAGACCAAAATCCTCAGCATGGCCCCACGGGCTCTTCCCCTCGCTCTCTTTGCTCATTCTTCAAGTCTTTAGGTTTCCTAAAATAGTCATGTCTCTTCCTGCCTCAGGGCCTTTTCAGGAGCCATCCCCTCTTCCTGGGAGGAGCACTCTTGTCCATCCCTCAGCCTAGTCAACTCCTACTCATCCGTCCATGCTTATGCGGGAAAATCTTCCCTGAATCCACAGGCTCAAGTTTCTCTGTTAGCCTCTGCTTTCTGTTTAGGTCACACAATGCAGCTGATACTCTTGGGTTTGTGCAATTACTTGTTTGATGTCTCCTTTTTCCACTATACTGCAAGCTCAGTGAAGACCTAAAGCTATTCAACAGATCATTTGGCTAAGTTTGGCCTCAAGTTCAGCTAAGCCCTTTGTAGTTGAGAGATTTGCAATGTCAAACAGAAAACAACTATGAAGAAAGGGCTTTCGCATAATGAGTTGCATCTTCCAGGAAAGACTCAGCTCCAATTATATTTTTATTCCTTTCTGAAGCCACAAAGGTCTATAAACCACTCCTCCCCCATAATCATCATCAGCCCATTAGCAGAAGACAGTCAGGGAGAATATTGACAGTCTAAGGGGTTGTGTTGGAGAATAGCACCTCTTGTCATTCTTGCACTGTCATGATTTACGCAACCAAGTATTGCATTAGACAATAGCAATTAGAAACAGAAACGGACACAGCAAGAGCCACAGAAACTGTTGTGTCGATTAACTCTGGGTAATGTATTAGTCTTCTATTGCTTCGAACAAATTACAACCAACAGTGAATTAAAACAAGACATTTATTACCTTCCAGTTCCATGGATCAGGAGTCTGAGCACAGGTTAGCTGACTCCTCTGCTCACAAGGCTGCAATCACATCAGCTGTGCTGTAGTTCTTATCTGAGATTGGAGGACCTCTACCAAGCTCATTCAGGTTACTGGCACAATTCAATTATCTGGGCTTGTAGGAACGAGTTCTCCTTTGCCTGCTAGCTGCCCACTGGGGACTGTGCTCAGCTCGCAGAGACCACTGACATTCCATGCCACGTGGTCCCCAGAGGCTGCCAAAGCAGGACGTTCGCTTTTCTCCAGGCCGGCGGGGGTGCACCTCTCTGACTTCCTCTCCCCTACACCAAGTGGAGAAAGCTCTCTGCTTTTAAAAGACTCACCTGAAAGGTCAAATTCACTCAAGATCATTTTCCTCACAAGAGTACTATGTCATTATATTCACAGGTTCCGTTCACACTGAATAGAACTATACAGGGCATGTGCACCACAAATGGGAATACAGGGGCTGTTTTAGAATTCTGTCTAGCACAGGGCAGCTGAAAATAACAGCAAAGTATTGAGTGCTTATTTATTGCCAGCACTATGTTAAATGCTTTTTAGCATTAATCTTTAAATAATGCAACATTGTTTCTATCTTGTTTCTGTTTTGTTTGTATTTCTATTACTTTATTTTAAAGATGGAGAAACTGAGGCTTAGTTAGAGGTTGGATGACTTTGCTCCATATCACTCAATCGGTAAGACGCATAATCTAGACTCGGAACTCTTTCTGACTCCAGAACCCATTCTTATCCACTTTGCCTCATCAAAGCTGGTTCTCCTGTAACCAGGGGAATGAAGATTATCACTGTTTTATGGATGTAAACAGTGGTTTGGGAAGATTAAATAACATACTTAAGACCACCCAGTTGGTAAGTAATAGAGCAGCCTTCAATCTAATCATCTTCTCAGTCCCACACTATAGGCATCCCATGTAATTGAGGGACACTCCCAAATTGCTTGCCAACTAGAAGAAAATGTAATAAGACACCCTTCCCCAGAGACAGAGGAAACCAGTGTGTTTTCTGGCTCCAAGGCTTACTAGAATTATGATACACATTATCAGTTCTATTTTTTTCACCTGTAGTGAGTGAGAAGCAGGAGCGTTTTATTCCCTTGCTGAGGAAAATAATCTGAACTATGGGCACCTGACAATCACTCCCTTTGAAGTTTCCTAATACTTAGCACCAGGAGCGGGTCCTCTCCCATGGTGATAAAAGGTTAGTTAGTGATTATTCACTTCCCCCTTTCTGTGGCTTTACACCTTTAAATGAAAGGTGTCCTGGAGTCAAAGCAAATAATTATTCATGGGTGAGGATATGTTTCCTTAGAACTAATATTGTTTTTTTCATTACTTCTTGCTTGGAGACAAAACAGCTTTGACGCAGAGCTGTTAACTAATACAAATTATCCATTGCAAGAGTCATCACGTCACACCACCCCCACCTGTGCTTTGGCAACCAGGGGCCAGTTTTCCCTGAGAGTGGTGTCCACTTGTTTCCCCTGTTCTTTCCCATGACTACAAATGCAAACAGTAAACTGGGTCCACAGACAGACATTAAAAGAGCACACTGTCGTTATCTCCAATACCTAATGTCTAATCTCCCCTGCCCTGCAATTGATTTTCAGGCAAGAAACAGAAAACAGTCATCAGAAAAGTTTTACTTTACATGAAAGTGCCCTGGTTTGGGTTATAACTGCATTCCTCTGTTAATAGCCACAGCTCCCTTCCTAGGGTTGTAGCTATCCCAAGGCACCAGGAGGACCATTCCTTTCTCTTGCCCCCCTAGATGAGGGTTGGTGATAGCTGATCACTGACATTAGCCGCTGGGACCTTCATGATCCCTTGATGGTTGCCTTAGCCCTGCTCACACCTGAGTAAATAGCTCTTTTATAAAAATATTCCTAAACCAGGAACTCTGGCTGATAATTGCTCTAAACTGAAACCGCCTTGGGAAAAATTCTAACAGTGAGAACATGATGGCAGTGAAAGAGATCTAACTAACCAACTTCATCTTGCCTTTAACCTTCAAGCTTCCCTTGTTCATTCCTGGGCTTAGGCCAAACCAACTTTGTGAGGCATTTAGTTTATAGTTTAAGACAACGATGTCAACAGCCCTTTCCCAAAACAAACCTCATTCTGCCTGGGGACAAGACTGCCTTTGTGGGACTAACAAATTAGCCACATGATTAGAAATTATGGTTTAGAAGTCACGCAGCCAGAGGCCACAAGATTCCTAACTTCCCCAGTTGCTCCTATAGATAACGTTACTATTTTAGAACCTAAGATTGGTGCTTGAGATATTTTTCAGACCCTGAATTCTGATGGATAAGCTGATACCACCCAGACTGGCAAACTGAGTCATCTGGTTTTGTGGCTCCTACCCAGGAATCAACTCAGTGCAAGAAGACAGCTTCGACTCCCTATAATTTCATCCTCAACCCAACCAACCAGCATTCCCTATTCTCTAGCCCCCTGTTCACCAAACTATCTTTAAAAACCTCTAGCCTCTGAATTTTTGGGCAGGCTGATTTGAGTAATAATAAGACTCCAGTCTTCCATTTAGCGAGCTTGAAGCGTATTAAACCTCTTTTTCTATTGCAATTCCCCTATACTTGGTAAATTGGCTCTATCGAGCAAAATGAAACCATTGAGTGGTTACAAATGCCTTAATAAAAGTATTGACTTCAGCAACAAGTCTAAACTGGTGTTAAAATCATTAGCATATTATTGAGGGGGAACTGAACATTTGTGCACTGCCCAAAAAACACCACACAGATTATCTTACAGTCACGAGAGGGAGAACATAATGCTCCCATAGAAGAAGAAGATTGTTGTTTGCCTTAATTACTGGTCAGTACTAGAATCTCTAATGGTGAGCAAACCAGAAAATATATATATCATGGCAAAATACAATAAGAAGTACATGTCTCCTATGACGTAATCTGGCTAACAAGGTTTACATTGAATCCACCATGCTTTTGCATTTTACTTTCTCTTTTGTTGTTTAAGAGATGATGTCTCACTATATTGATGAGGCTGGTCTCAATCTCCTGGGCTTAGGTGATCCTCCTGCCTTAGCCTCCCAAAGTGCTAGGATTATAGGCATGAGCCACCATGCCTGGTCACATTTTACTTTCAGTTTATAAGAAATAAGAAAGTCAGATAAACAAGCTAAAGGGATCCACAAAGAAGCAATTCGTCAAATCCAGAAAATGGGTTGTTCCTCAGGCTAACTGGCCAAATTCACTTAACAAGCCTAATGTCATGTTTATGCTTGGAAAAGGCATAAGAAATGAAGAAATATCTATGCAATGTGTAGGCCTGAATTGGTTCCTGATTGGACAAATGAACTACAAAAGGCATTTTGAGGATAATTTAGATCAACAGATGTAGACTAGATATTAGGTAAAATATGGTGACATATATTGACATGGAAAACTTTATAAAAACGGTATGTAACAATTCATAAAACAGTATTTTTCTCATTTTGTAAAAAAAGATATGTCTGTATATATATGTATGCCTAAAAATTTTGGAAGGATATACGATAGGATTTTAACAACAACAAGCTGTGGATGGTGGGAATAGTGCATTTTTATTTTCTTATTTATGTTTATCTATACATGGCCTGCTTTGTAATTAGGAGAGATTTTTAATTTAGTAAGGAGAAAGGTTATCAGCGTAAGTGTGTTTAACCAAAGCCAGGGGAGTAAATGACATTGTCCAGGGAGAGCGTGTGAAAAACAAGACGGTGGTTGGGGAAACAGCTTTTAGCAACGTGAATATTTCAGAGAGAAGAATGGAAGGAGAGATGGTCAGACATGGAGCAAGGGAACAGAAGAAACAGGAAAGCCAGAGGAGGAGACTGCTCCCAGAAACAGCAATGGTCAGGTTCCAAACGCTGCAGACAGGCCCGCAGGATGAGGGTTAACACTAGGCCTCTGACCTCACAGTGGGAAATGCACGGAGACTTTTGCCCAGGGAGGGCTGAGGAACTAGAGGCTGCTCTTGTAATAAGTTGGTAATGGAGAGAAGGAGAGACACAGGCTGCTGTGGAGGGGGCAGGGATGCCCATCTTTGCACAAGGAGAGCCATCGCCATTCAGGTTGTATTCTGTGTGAATGAAAACCCCTGGATCCCTACCAGGGTACACTGTGAGTGGTACACCCTGAGGGAAATGAAAAGGAGGACCCTAGGAAGCAGGAGGAGGAATTAGTTATTTGGAAATGGAGAACAGTTAAGCAATTTGCAGAAAGTTCCAGGGAATGGAACTAGGAGGAGGAGGAAGGACCACTAATGCCACAGGACCCAGGCTTGTGCAGAGGAGGAAGTGAGGTGGAGAGCAGAGGAAGCAGGATGAGCCTTGCAGAGGATGGAGACAGGTGTCCTGTGAATCAGAGGGCAAGGGGCCAGCACCAGAATGTGCCAGTCACGCCTTCTACGGAAGTCGACAGACTACAGCCATGATTAGCAATTATAAGTAGACTTTGAAAGCAACTTTTCCAAGTGGCAGTGTGCTGCGTTGGGGATTACTATAGAGCCATGCTGGCAGCTCTGAGATCACGTGAACCTCATACGTTATTGGGGAAGGAGGCTGCCAACATGATGGGATTTAAGAGATACCCAATGACCCATCACCCCCAAAATATCTCCCAGGGGCTTCTCACAGTGACAGGCAATGGGATAACATGAATAGACAGCGCAAGGTGCTGAGTCAGTGGACGAGCAGTCCATCTCTATTATCATGTACCTTTTTTTGTACTTCAAAAAAAGTCCTTTTTTTTTTTTTTTGCAAATCATGTCCTTTTTGAACTTCAGTTTTACTTGCTTCCATGAACATTTACGAAATACCCACTGGGCAAAAAATGGCACCGTCCTCAGTTCCGTCCAGGATGTTTCATTTGATCAAGAATCTATTTAGAGAAGGGGCTGGAATATTCTGGAGTTGTGAATTGTTCTGGAACAGAGAAATTGCTCCCCGTTCCCGCCAAAAAAGAAAAAAGCCCAATAGAATGAAGGTGCCATGTGGACTGTGACAGTCCTCTTCACCCCATCACTGAACCTAAGAGCTCCCGTGTCTTCTGGCTTTCTGTCCCGTGGAGTCCTGCCTTGGTGCTGCCAACGGTTGCCGGGTGGACAGGTCTCAGCTGTGCACATAACCCTCTCAGCCGCCCGGGGCTTGGAGGAGACTAGCAGCGCTGCTCAGGGTCCAGCAGCTCCAAGCGCGTTCATCAGAGCCTGTATCCCCACCGCTCCACCTGCTGTGCCGGGCGGCTCTGGGACAAGCTGCTGGTAGGCAGGTCTTTTTCTCTGGTGCCTGTTTATATACACTCATCTTCCCAATTTATCTTTCAAGCAACACCTTGCCGGAGAGGAGTAGTATCCTCCATTCCTTTGTACAAATGTGTACGAAATGTAGAGATTCCGGCCGACATAGGGGTGGGAAGGAACGCGGCAACGGGAGAGATTGCAGGGAGGTGCTGGGCTGTTAAATTACAGCTCAGTGGGGATGGGGGAGGAAACCGTAACTCAGAGAGGGGCTCCAGAACTAAAAGCAAACAGGAAAGTTTTAATGAGGAAGTCCCGGAGAGGAAATTACTCAGTCCTTTGTAAAGAGTGGGCTATCCAAAGAGAGGGAGGGGGTGCCAGTCCAAAATGGGGGGACCCTGAGGAGGAGCAGAACTTTTTTTTTGGTGCCCAAAACATAGAAATCAGCTTCATTCTTCACTCAGGGATTTGAGGAGGGGAATCCTTGGGGTGGGAGCAGCTGTTGCTGCAGGACTAAAAAATGTATCTTAACTTTTTCCAGCAGAGCAACTGAGACCACATGGTGAAGAATCTGGAGAAAGGACTAGAAGATTCTGGGGCTGTGCTTGCAATAAGGGACATAGAACAGTTCTCCCTGTGCCTGGAACAAAGAACTTCCCTAAAAAAAAAAAAAAAAAAAAAAAAAAAAAAAAAAAAAGCCAGACAAAAGAAGAACTAAGGTGAAGAGAGTTTCCTGTGATCACATTATGCTCTGGGCATGCATAGCAGAGAGGGAACACATTTTCCCATTCAAAAATCAGGGCATGGCATTTAACAAAACATATTTTTTCAGTTTCTGAATTCGTGTACATGAAGTACCTTAAAATGATATAAAATGAAATTGTACTTAGTCATAAATTGAAGTAAATGAATTTATTACAATTACAACATTGCATGAAATTGGAAGTGTCTTGGAAAATCTGGAAATGAATGAACACTTTTTTTCAATTGAAGCATATCTAAGAATAGCTGAGGAACGAGTTCATTAGTTTCTTCCTGAATCAGTGGTTGAAGGAGGAGGAGTTAGGGGAGAACAAGTTCCCTCCCGAGAGTTGGGGTCAGGGAGAGAGAGGCCCTTGCAGTGTGTTTGAGTGAAAAGGATGAGGAAGCTGGGACCTTGAGGAATTGACCTCTTGATTTTCAACTCCCTACCTGTGTCTCAGGAGAACCTCAGTTTCCTGATCTGCAAAATGCTCATGAAATTGCTACAAGCTGATATCCACTGGACAGCAGTGTCTGTCCCTGATGGGTTGTACACGAACCTTTTCTTCCTTGACCCCATCTCAGGTGATGTATGGAAAGACGCTCCCACTTTTGAAAGGTGTCCTGTCACTGAAAACACCTTGCAATTTTGCTGGCATGTGAGGATGGAATAGACATAGGCATTTGGGCCTCCTTCAGAAGGGCAGTGAGGCACAGTCCCTTCACACAGGGCAAGCCAAGCTTCGGCTGGTCAGTGCCTTTGTGCACCAATAATGGGCTAGGCCTTTCGCTGGCTAGGGAGGAAGCTCTAAACAGTCTGGGAGCAGAGAAGTGTTTCTCTTGAGCTAGGCTAGACCAAGGGCTTGGTAATTTTGGAAGAGTGAAAATCAAGAGCAGTAAAGAAGGAAAAAATGTAAACACAAATGACCCGCAGAACCCCCAGTACATTTTGTCTGACCCGAGGAGCAGCCTTGGCAGGAAGTCTGTGAGAATCTCAATCATGATCACGAGGACCTTCCCAGCTTTGGCTGATCCAGCAGAGGGCTCCTTCTGGGAATTAAAAGGGCATTTTATAAGCTATTCACCGAGGACCTCCTGCCAGAGGTAGGGCAGAGACTCGTCATTTCCACCTCAACCCAGCTTTCCATGCTGTCACTTCTGGGTACCCTGGTTTCTTCTAAAGAGGTCTCTGTCTTTTAAATTTTGTCACTTGCATTACTTGCTTCGATGATTCTGAACTTGGCATGCCATTCTGTGGCTTTGCTGCTGTCTGACTCACATGCTTTTGCCTGCATTACCAAGCGAGGCTTGAAGCCCAGTCTCAGGAGGAGATGGCCAATGCTTCCCATTTCAGTTACCAAGGACAGCTGGGGGCTTCTGCCAACACCAGCACACTCTCTTCCTCAAGGTCTCTTTCCTCATTCTAAATTAGCATTCACAAAAGTTTCCAAGTGGGGTCTTGGGAGGAGTTCAGGTCAATCCAAATGAACACAGATTTGAGTACCTACTATGTGCCAGGCATGCTGTGGGATTCCAGGGTGCGTCAAACCTTAGTTTCTACACCCCTGGGCCTTACATGCCTAGAGGGGAAACAGTTCCAACAGGCTGGGAGTGCAGGCAGACTGATGTAATGGAAACAGTTTATTGTTCTCATATTCATTTAAAAAATGTTTATTGAGCGCCCACTATTGCCATCCACCTTTCAGTATCTTGGGGCTATACCAAAGGGCTCAAATATGGGATCTGAGATCAGACAGAATTGAGTCCAAGCCCAGCCTTCAACATGAGCATGTTCTTGTGCAAGTCCCCTAAACACACTCGTCTCCAGATTTCTCATTTTTAAAATGGAAATCATAATAATCATATTAACGTTAGTAATACTATTTTGCAGAGCTCTAGTGAAGTCAAGAGGTAGGTATGATAGGCATGCAATAAATGTTGCTGATTGGTTGTTCTAAAGTAGATGAACAAATACGTATAATGGTAGAATATGCAAGTGGAGAGGTAAAGAGAATTAATTTTAATTTTTGCTGCACATGATTCAATGGATGGGCATGGCAGAAGGAGAAATAAAGCTGCATTCAGTCAGCCTTCACATGTGCTGTTTTCACATGTGTAGATTCAGCCAGTCTTGGATTTTTCCACATGTGGATTCAGCCAGTACAACTCAAAATAATGCAGTATAACAACTACTGACATAGCATTCACTTTGTATTAGGGATTATAAGTAAAGTATACTGGAAGATATGTGTGGGTTATATGGAAATACCATATAAGGAACTTGAGCATCTGTGAAATTTGGCATCTGTGGGGGTCCTGGAGCTGATCCCCTTCAGATACTGAGGGACAACTGTACAGACAGGTGGCATTCTAGACCAGGTATGCCTAAAGCAGTGAGTTCCTCAAGGGTCCATGAGTTTTCTAATTTTTCATTTTAAAACTAGATTGTGATGATTATCCCATTTACATAGATGCACATACAGTTGACCCTTGAACAACATGAATTTGAACTATGCAGGTTTATTTAGATGTCTGTTTCTTTCTGCATCTACCACCCCTGAGACAGCAAGACCAAACACTCCTTTCCTCCTCATCCTCAGCCTACTCAATTAGAAGATGACAGGATGAAAACCTTTACATTGATCCACTTCCACTTAATGAATAGTAAATACATTTTCTCTTCTTTATGATTTTCTTATAAATATCTTCTTTGCTCTAGCTTACTTTATTGTAAGAATGCAGTATATAATATATACAGCATACAAAATATGTGTTTATCAGCCGTTTATGTTATCAGTAAGGCTTTTGGTCAACAGTAGGCTATTAGTAGTTAAGATGTGGGGGATTCAGAAGTTATAGGTGGATTTTCTACTGCATGTGGGTTGGTGTCTATAACCCGCAAGTTATTCAAGGATCAACTGTATATACATACATATAAATATAATATGCATGTACTTACAAGCTGACACATTCTAAGTTATCTGAATGTTCAATTTATAAGCTAGGTACTGCATGATTTCAGCCTCTATATATTAACATGTGTATCACATGTGTAATAAATTAATGCTAAGTAAACTATTTATTTTCAAAGCTAGTGAGGAATGAAGAAAGGTGGACTTAACACAAAAATGTGTTTGCAGAGCAGGGTCCATTTTATACAAAGGAAGGTTTAGAAGTTGTTTGAATAGAGAGAAATAGAGACCAGAGAAGACGTTTACATCAGGCACACGGTAAAATGGGCGGACTGATGTCACAAGCTGATGGGCTTGGAGAGTCACCGCATGTGAAAAGAGGTTTCATTTTACCGAAACAATATTAGGTCACTCTTCATGAATGTCATTAACGACAATTTTACTGGTTTTGTGGCTTTTTGAGATTTAAAACATAAATATGTTAGTTGTATATAAACACTAAAGTAAAATGAGCTAATACCTGGTTTTATATTGTACAAATTTAAATAACATATTAATACATACAAATAATGTAAGTCTAATCTAGGGGTCCACTAGAGCTCTAACAGGCAGGCTGTGTTCTTGTTTTAGGACAAGGCTGCTGGATTCTCTCCTCTCTGTAGAAGGAGAAAGCCTTGTTAGAAATGCTGCCATTTTCCAGAGGAGGGCCTGCATGAGCAGATTCCTGGGAACATTCCAGAAGCAAGGCTATCACAGAAGATCTTGGAAGGGTGCAAAGCAGCATGTACTACTGAGAACAGACTCTGTTTCCCCAGTGTTCTCCCAGATGAACTTCCTGACTCACAGAAACCTGACCTCCTATTGCTTTTCTCTACGTTTTTCACCGACTTATTCTACAAGCTGCAGAGGTGCCACATGCTAGCTATTGCAGTAAACACAGGGAGGCAGTAGAGAACAACATGGACACGGTCCCTGTCCCCAAGGACTTTCAATGGGATGGACCATTGTATTAAACTTTAACTCTCAACTCTCACTTCCTGTTCTTTTTCACAAACCTAAGTCTTTAGAATCATACACCAAATTTCCACCCAACGTTTGCAAATAAACAAACTTCTTTTTATTTATTCAACCACATACCTAGAAGACAGCAGGTGTGACCCAGGTGTGTCAGGGACATTTTCTCCAGGCTTTTTCTTAGTGCTTGTCTGATTCTAGACTAGGTAGCTACAAAAAGCAAGGTCTTTGGAATCAGGGAGCTGTGGCAACTTAGGTTGGTTCTTTGGAAGCAGAACCTGAGGCACGGTTTTAAGGACACGAGATGTATTGATTTATTCAAGAAAAAGTTGTAACAAACGAAGGGGAGCAGGAAAGTGAAGCGGGAAAGAGTGAAACAAGAATGTGTTCTCAGAAAAAAAGTCCAGTTGTGATCCCCAGAGGACTTTGGAGCATAAATGATGTCCCAGACTTTCTGTGGAGTGTGTATGTGTGTGTGTATATTGGAGGTGAGGGGGTGACTGGAGGAATAACTTCCTAGCTGACACAGTTCCTGAGAGCTTTAAGGATAATTTCTAGAGAAGGGAGAACCTGTGCGCTGTCAGCTTACCACTCCTGTAGGATGAGCACACCAGCCTGATAAAGGGGATTCGAGTGGGACACCAAATGAACCCACCACACCAAGGTTCAAGTGCAAGGTTTGCCTTCACAAGTTAGCATTACCCTTATATAGGCGGATTTGACCCACTATTGCTAGCTTTACTGATGGAAGAAGGGGCCATGAGCCAAGGAATGTGGACAGCCTTCAGGAGATGGGGAGGGCCCTCAGTTGACAGCCTGCAAGGAATGGAGCCCTCAGTCCTCTAACTGCAAGGAACTGAATTCTCCCAACAACCTGAACGACAAAGGAAGCTGATCCTTCTCTTTGAGCCTCAAAAAAGGAACACAGCCCTATGAATACCTTGATTTTAGCCTAGTGAGACCTGTGTCAGACTTCTCACATCCAGAACTGTAAGACAAATTTGTGTAATTTGGCTGTTATGTTTGTGGTTATTTGTTGCAGCAGCAATAGAAAACGGATACAGGGGCTCTGCTCAAATGTGTCTGGGAAATGATGCCATAGAACATATTGATCATCTTGTTATGGAAGAGTCATATAAAAACAAAACCAATAACAAAACATTAATTGAATCAAAGAGCAGCAACTTGTTCACTACAAAGAGAAAAGCTGACATTGCACTGATTCATAATTCTGTGTTCTGATAGCGTCACATGTTGTGTGCAAATAGAAGACTGTCGCCGACTCACAGCATCCAACTCCGTTGTCATAGTTACGCTCTAAAAAGAAAGATGCCCTGACAGAGACCAGATTGGCTGTGGTACGTGGTGGGAAGGTACCCCGAGGTGGCCAGATGCCTCTACATGTATGTCAGAGATGCCTTCTGAAATCTGTATTCAGTCAGCTCTGCCCCAAATGGAAACACAGTCATTTAAATTTGGAAGAGGAAGGGTTGTTCTTCCATCCTAAGACTGAGGAAAACAAATATCAACAAAAGCAATATTTAAAAATGGATTTTGCCCCCGATTAAGCATTAACTACTTTTGGTAACTTCTTGTTGTCATTTCCTACCCTTCTCCCACTCAGTCCTTCCTCACTGGCCACACTGGGATTCTTGTCATTTTTTTCAACATGCCAAGCTTATCCCTCTGCTGAGACATTGTTCCTGCTCTTCCCTCAGCCTAAATGCCCTTCTTCCAGATGATTGCTTGTTTCACTCCCTCCTTTCCTCTCTCCCTCCTGTCATTCAGGTCTCTGCTCAAATGTTCCCATTTCAGCAAGGTCTTCCCTAAGCACTTTATCTAAAATAGACACCTCTCTCCCTAATAGTGTCGCTGCCCTTATCCAACTGTTATATTTCTTTATGGAGCTTCTGTGTTTATTTGAGCGGTTGTTTGCTGTCTCTCAGCCAGACTGTAACCTGTATGAATGCAGCCACCTTGTCTCTTGCTCACTGCTATTACAGCCCCAATTTCTGGCAAATGTTAAGTACCCAGCAAGCATGTGTTGAAAATATGAAGGAAGTATATGGAGTCTTGGTCCTCTGCTGCTTTGCCACCCCTCTCCTACTCAAATGCCAGCTACTCTGCCACCCCAATTTCTTCACCAAATCCAAGTTCTTCCCCTGGCCCAATGTAATTGGTATGGCAGATTGCATTTTTCAAGGAGGATCGCCAGTCTTATATCCCATACCACATGACCTTCTTACAAATTAATGTTAATGCCTCGCCACTTGAGAAAAACATTGGTGTTCCCTCTTGCATGGGAGCTGCTGGTGTGTAATGGTGGGACTGTGCTGTGACACTATGTGACTTCTAAGGCTAGATCACAAAAGGCTACATAGCATTTGTCCCATTTTCTTGGGTCTCTCCCTCTGGGAACACAGCTCCCATGCTGCAGGGAAGGCGGGGCCATATGAAGTGGGCATATGCAGGGGTCATGACAGACAGCCAAGCTGAGGTCCCAGATGACAGCCAGCACCTATTTTAATGTATGTGAGAAGGTCTTTGAGATGACTTCAGCCCCATGCATTATCTGACTGTAATTCAGGAGACATTCCAGTGAGAACCACCTAGCTGAGGCCAGTCAACCCCTCAACTCCAGAGATGATAATACAATGATTGCTTTTGTTTTAAACCACTAAGTTTAAGTGTGACTTGTTATGCAGGAATAAATAACGGAAACAGATGGGCTACAGAGTTGGCTATTAAAAGATCTAACATCTAGTCTCTACTATTCCACTCACATTCTTAAGTCCCTGGACAGGCCAAGGATTCAGTTCCAAACCTCCCAAACCATAGCACACATGGGCCATCTCTTCTAACTTTTATCCCAGGGTGATAAAGAGTTGGGGCAAACCTAGAAGCCCCACTCCATCACTGGGCTATTGCTGGGACCAATCTGGGAGGACTTCTTAGGGAAGTCAGCATCACTGGAGAGTGGGAGCTGGGTAACAAACCTACGGTTGGAGCTCCTCAAATGCAGTTAACCATCGTGTCTGGAGAATAAGTTGGAGATCAAAATATATGCAAAAAACATAGTGTCTATAGCTGGGGGAAGACACCAGGGATACTGGACGGGAGGATATATAGAGTTGGTCATTACGCAGTGTTTAAGATCATGAGACCTAGTCTTACGTGGACCTGGGTTTCAATTCTGACTCCACCACTTATAAGCAATGTGCCCTTGGGCAAGTCACTGACCCCCTCTAAGACCTGATTGCCTTATCTGTGAGTACAACTAATAATAGAGCCTCCCCCATGGGGATGTTGTATGGCAGAAACAAACATGCATATCAAAGCAAGCACTGAAAACTGGCACAAGGAAAGTCCTCAGTAAATGGGAGCCTGTGTTGCACTCAGTAGATGGGAGATGGGTCATGAAGGCTCTCCTGGGGGTTGGTTAAGGCTGCAAGAGTCTGGACAATGATCTCAGAGCTGGAGTGGAGAATGCTGAAGGGGAAAAAGCCATCACTTTGCCTTGGGGCTGCTGGATAGGAGCCCTGGGCTTTTATATTCCCTTGTCCTTTCCTCAGAACCCCCAGAACCACCTCCGCCTCCTCTACAGCTGCCATCCTTGGGTTACTTTTGAGCAGCTGAATGTGTGGGCTCCTGGAACTAACACCCTGGGAAAACTCCACCTCCCTTCTCTCCCATATCTCATTTGAAGGTTGACTGAAGGTCCAACTCGCAACACGTAACGTAAAAAACAGAAAATCCACTTAATGCCCTCGGTTTCCCACGAACTAGTGGTGGAGCAGTCGCATTTGCACAAAACAGCATGTACTAAAATAAGCAGTTTGAAATATTCCTGGCAGATGGCGCTAAATATAGATGCAGTGACAGATTGGCCCCACAGAACAGCACTTCTCCTCAGCGCTAAGAACGTGCCGGAGCCAAGAAGCTTCTCTGCGAGCTTTTCTTTTCCACAAGATTGTGGCAACAGCCCCAGGATCTCACCGTGCCAGGGAACCGCTAAGATTGAGAAGTGGGGTACCTCCGAGGGTGAACACCAGCATCATGCTGAGAGCTTCCCAAATCCCAGGAGGGGTAGAATGAAACACAAAAAGGATGCAAATATGAAGGGCTAATGAACTGGATTCTATTTACTGGCCCTTTTGAAGGATCAACTCCTCTCCTGAGAGGTCTCTTACATGAGCAAAAATCTGCTGAATTATACTGCTGGAAACAGCATAGTACAATGGTTAAGGGCAGATGATTCGACAGGGAGTCCAAGTACTTAGATTTCAGTTCTGATTTTTCCCCTCACTAGCTGTATGAGCTTGGTCAAGCTACTTAACTTTTTGGTGCCTCAGTTTTTTCATCTGCAGAATAGGAATAATAATAGTGCCTACTTAATGTGAAGGTTATATGACATAACGTATGTAAAGCCATGCACAGTGCCTGATCAGAATCATTATTGCTTAGGTAGGAGCTATTTTACTTAACGGACTGTAAAGGAAAGACAGAGAGGTATCCAAAGAAAGTAGAGAGAGAGGTATCTAAAATGACTAAAGGATTTTAAGGCTGGGAGGAATAATTTGGATAAACATCTTTTTTTTTTTTTTTTGAGACGGAGTTTCACTCTTGTTACCCAGGCTGGAGTGCAATGGCACAATCTTGGCTCACCGCAACCTCTGCCTCCTGGGTTCAAGCAATTCTCCTGCCTCATCCTCCCGAGTAGCTGGGACTACAGGTGTGCGCCACCATGCCCAGCTAATTTTTGTATTTTTAGTAGAGACGGGGTTTCACCACGTTGACCAGGATGGTCTCAATCTCTTGACCTCATGATCCACCCACCTCGGCCTCCCAAAGTGCTGGGATTATAGGCATGAGCCACTGCGCCCGGCCGGATAAACATCTTAAAGACCTAGAGGATTCTCTCTTAAACCTTAATGACAGTCTGCCAGTCTGTGGCAAGTACACAGTGCAGGACCTAAAAGGTGGCCTTGTGTTTGAATCTTGTCCCTGTTACATGTCATGTTTCTTTGTGGCTATTCCTCTGGTTTCCTTCTACCTAACTTTGTTCTCTCCAGAGTTTTGAGTTAGAATTTCTGAGTGTTTGTTTATTTTTAATTTATTTATTATACTTTAAGTTCTGGGGCACATGTGCAGATTGTGCAGGTTTGTTACATAGGTATACACGTCCATGGTGGTGGTTTGCTGCATCCATCATCCTGTCATCTGAGTGTTTATTTCATGCTTTATGTGTGCTAGGACCATGCCCTAAAGGCTAAGAGAAATGTTGTCTTTTATTTTATTTATTTTTTTTGAGACAGAGTCTCACTTTGCTACTCAGGCTGGAGTAGTGTAATATTGGCTTACTGCAACCTCCACCTCCTGGGTTCAAGTGATTCTCGTGCCTCAGCCTCCCAAGTAGCTGGGGCTATGGGCATGTGCTGCCACGCCCAGCTAATTTTTGTATTTTTAGTAGAGATGGGGTTTCAACCTGTTGGTCAGGTTGGTCTCAAACTCCTGGCCTCAAGTGAGGCCGCCCACCTTGGCCTCCCAAAGTGCTGGGATTACAGGCGTGAGCCACTCTGCCCGGCCAAACTTTGGCTTTTAAATAGTTTGTGGAGAACTAGAATACTCTTGACAGCCTGAGTCCTGCTCCTCGAGTCAGAGGAATCCTTTCTAGACAATTTTTCGGTAGGGGATTGTGGTATAGGTAACATCTGCAGGAGATTCATAGAACTAGGTTCAGGGCTTTGGCTCCATAAATGACAAGCCAGTGCATGGTCTCATGGTACAGATTTGCCTAAATTCTTACACCCTGTATTAAAGTAGGCTAACTGCTAAACACCCCAGCATTTCAGAGGCTCAACAGAGTAAAAGGTTATTTCTCTCTCAAGCAAAGTCTCCTGGCACTGGGTTGGGGAGGAGTTGGAGTGGGGTGTCTCTGCTCCATATAGTTATTCTCAAAGACCCAGGCTGACGGAGGCCCTGCCATTTTAACTTGTGGCTTCCAGGGTTGCCTGGGAGTCATCATCCAGTAGCAAATGGAGAAAGAAAAAGCAGGTTGAGATCCACAGTGGGAAGATTTCATAGGTCAAATCTAGAAGTGGGAGACATCACTTCCACTCACATTCCATTGGCTAGCACTTAGTCACATGACCATGTGTGAGGCAAAGGACACTGGGATGTATCCTTTCTCTGTGTGTCCAGGAAGGAGAGGAGAAACAAGAATTTGGATAAACTAGTACTCTCTGACACACTTCTTGAAGTGTTAATTCAAAAGTAAGTGACATTTTGAAAAGACATTTTGAAGAAATTCCAGAACTTTTTTCAAATTTCCTGTGCTGTTTTCACTCAGTCTTTGAGTTGGACTTGCTAAATAGTTGCTTCTATCTATAGACATCTCTTCCTGTAAAGTCTTGTAATCAAAGCATATCATAGCTTCCCTACAATGGGACTTGGTTGATCTGATTCTCACAGCCTAAATTTCCTTGTAAATGCCATGGTGAATGAGTGCCTTCTTTCAAGAAGAAAATAATTCTTCAAAAGATGTAGGCAGTGTGGGCGCGGCAGGGAGATGGAGACAGCAAACCGCCAGGGCATGTATGTACCTATACAACAGTCCTGCAGGATGCAGGATGTGCACATATACGCCAGAACCCAAAGTACAATTTAAGAAAAATGAAAAAAAAAAAAAAAAAAAGAAAAGAAAGCTTGTTTCTGCCAATGCAAGACTCAGAGTTTTGCAATTTGCATCATTGCTGAAGTCTTAGTATAAAATCTCTATGAATATTCCTCGAATGCTGTTTGAAACTATTGTATCAACAGGCTGCAAAAGAGCCTAGCAGACAAAGAAAAAAGAGAGAAAAGAACACTTTCATTTATAAGAGAACTAGTCCTATAATGACACAGTAAAGCTTCCCAGAGTTTTAAGCAGGAATTACCAGATGCTTTCCTCATTCTTATCTAAGTAAGTAATATGCATAGATATAATAACATTTGAATTTTTATAGCATTCTCTTACCTTTATGATCATTTTTAGGGACATTAAAAATGTCTGCAATATAATGGAAGTAAATTGTACTGCTAGGGCGTTAAAGCCCTAACAAAATATTCTATTACAGTCAAAAATCACAATAATATTGTTGAGTATATAGTCTACTACTATAGTAAAACACAAATATTATAAAATTTAATATATATTCTACCCTGTGTGTACTTTTGACACCTCTTATACTTTATTGCATTTTATTTTTTCACTAAACGTTTTTATGTAGACCAACAGTTTCAAAATTTTGTTGTGCATCAGAATCACACGGAAAGTTTGCTATAAATAGATTTCTGAAACCTACCCTGGGCCTATTGACCCAGAATGGGATGGGGTCATATGTTTTTTAAACAAGTTTGCCACATGATTTCAATGCACACTTAAACTTGAGAACCATGCCTTATACGTCTCAACATTTCCAATGTCTGGCATACAGTAGGTACTTTGTTTGATGGATGAATGAGTGAAAGTATGAATCAGATAAAATTGCACTCTTAAAAATAAATTTGTTATTGAGACTACAGCATTAAAATAAAAATTCATTTGTTATTTACTGCCACAAATATTAAAGACTGGCTGGGCATGGTGGCTCATACTTGTAATCCCAGCACTTTCGGAAGCCAATGCTGGAGGATGGCTTGAGGCCAGGAGTTCACAGCCTGGGCAGCAAAGTGAGACTTCATTGCTACGAAAAACTTTTTTAAATGAGCCAGGCATGTACACCTGTAGTCCTAGCTACTCAGTAGGTTGGGGTGGGAGGATCACTTGAGCCTAGGAGTTGAGCGCTCCAGTGAGTTAGGATTATTCTACTGCACTTCAGCCTGGGCAACAGAAAAAGACTCTTGTCTCTTAAAAAGAAAAAATTAAGCACAAAAATAAATAATTTCATCATGGAAGAGCTGAAATCATAAATTCAATTTAATTTTACAATGGTATTGCCATGTTTCACTGGCATTAATCAAATTGCCACTAGAATGCCAAAAGGTCACAGATGGTTACTGGAGTCATCAAGAGAGAGTATGTCATACTTGCAGGGTGCACAAGGATTGAGGTAAAGTAATTTTTTAAAGAGATCAAGTCTGGCACCCAGGCTGGAGTGCAGTGGCATGATCACAGTTCACTGTAGTCTTGAACTCTTGGGTTCAAGCCATCCTCTTGCCTCAGCCTCCCCAGGAGCTGGGACTACAGATAGGCGCTATCACGTACCGTTAATTTTTAAAAACATTTTAGAGATGAGGTCTCCCTGTGTTGCTCAGGCTGGTCTTGAACTCCTGGCCTCAAGCAATCCTCCTACCTCAGCCTCCTGAGTAGCTGGGATTATAGGTGCAAGCCACCATGCCCAGCTATGAGGCGAAATTATTTTGATGAAAACACAGCATCTTTCTCTCCTTTCCTTCATTCCTTCTCCCTTCCTCCCTCCCCCCCCCCCCAACCCCCCCCCCCCCTTCCCCCCCTCCTTCCTTCCTCTTTCTCTCTTTCTTTTTCTCTTTTTCTTTCTTTTCTTTCATCTTTCTGTCTTTCTGTCTTGCTCCATCATCCAGGCTGGAGTGCAGTGGTGTGATCATAGCTCACTGCAGCTTCAAACCCTGTGCTCAAGTGATCCTCCCACCTCAGCCTCCCAGGTAGCTGGGACTACAAGCAGACACCACCATGCCTGGCTAATTTTATAGAGACAGGGCCTAGCTATGTTGCCCATGATGGTCTTGAACATCTGGCCTCAAGAGATCCCTCCACCTCAGCCTCCCAAAGTGTTGGAATGACAGGCACTAGCCACTGTACCCAGCACAGAGTCTTATTAACACAAAAGTCTTCATGCTACCAAGTGTTTTAAGTAACTCTGCATGAGAACTACTTATCTAGTGTCAAGAACAATTTCAGGATAATTCATGTAATGAGAGTTTATCATTAATTGACAAGTGTTTTACCAGTAGCGAGACTCCCCCAAAGCAAAGACAATTGCAAGCTCTCAGAAAGATGCTGCATGCCTTCCTGGATACAATATCCTCCTACCTCTCTGGATGCTCCTTCTCTTCCTTTTCAGGCTCATTGTCTTCTACTCAGCCATTAGACATCACTATTCCTCAAAGTTTTATCCTCGGTGCTTTCCCCTTCTCATTCTATAGAAAGCGTGATGCATCTCCCAGCTTTAATGACCATAGATTTATTCATGGTGCTCAAACTGTTTTATCCAGCTCAGACTTCTCTCCCTGAGTTCCAGTTGTTTATAAGGTAAACTTTAGGTCTAACTTTCATGAGTAAAAGAAAAATATCAGTCAATCTCTTCTTTCATTTTTAATTGATTAAGCATATAGATTATGTAAAGTAACTGATATGCCAGATACATGAAAAGTATCTTGCTATCATATGACCAGCACTCAATAACAAATCGTGCATGCTGTTTTTTTCTGAAGCTGTTGTATGTTACATTCCTCCAAAGCAGGATATGCATTAAATTTCAAAGCTACTCCAAGACATGTATCTAATGTCAATCATCCTATAATGAAACAATGCTTGGCTGCGGTCCTGATCACCCAATCCTGGCCCAGCCACCTATGGCAACTTCTCTCAGGTTTAGGAGGATAAAGTACAGAGGCAGGGGAAAACATTTCTGTGTATTGCTCTGAAGTTTTAGCCCATCCTTTCCTTCCTCACTTGTGAATTAATGCCTACTAAGATGTACAGGGTCACCTGATGCCTTTGCCTGGAGAAGGCAGCCAAATAGTCTGGATCAAAATCAAGCACAGTGGCATATTTCCTCAATACCTATATCCAGTTCTGGTCTTGAAGTGCCTACCACTTTGATAACTAGAAAATGCAAGGAGTGGCTGGGCACAGTGGCTTATGCCTGTAATCCCTGCACTTTGGGAGGCTGAGGCGGGTGGATCACCTGAGGTCAAGAGTTCAAGACCAGCCTGGCCAACATGATGAAACCCCGTCTCTACTAAAAATACAAACAGTTAGCTGGGCATGGTGGTGCACACCTGTAATCCCAGCTACTCAGAAGGCTGAGGCAGGAGAATCACTTGAACCCGGGAGGCAGAGGTTGCAGTGAGCCAAGGTTGTACCATTGCACTTCAGCCTGGGCCACAGGAGCAAAACTCCATCTAAAAAAAAAAAAAAAAAGAAAAAGAAAGAAAAGAAAAAGAAAATGCAAGGAGCAAGGAGCAAGCAGGCCAGGTATGGCGGTTCATGCCTATAATTCCAGCACTTTGGGAGGCTGAGGTGGGAGGATCACTTGAGTCCGGGAGCTCAAGACCAGCCTGGGCAACAGAGTGAGACCCCATCTCTAAAAGAAAAGAAAGAAAAGAAAAGAAAAAGGTTAGCTGGGCAAGGTGGTGCGTGCCTAGTCTCAGCTACTCAGGTGACTGAGGTGGGAGGATAGCTTGAGCCCATGAAGTTGAGACTTCATTGAGCTGTGATCATGTTCTTGCACTCCAACCTGGGCGACAGGGTCAGAACTTATCTCAAAATAAAATAAAATTAAATTAAAATGCAAGGAGAGATAAATCCAAACAAACAAACAAAAAAACATGAGGAGAAAGGGAAAATTTCTCCCTTTGGCCAAAAGCACTAGCAGTAGTCACCCCTTATACGTCCCTCCCTTTGCCCTGAATTTCTCAGGATTCCACCGGTACTGACCCATTTCAGATGATTCCAGATGGTGGGATGAGGAATCTCGCATTCAACCGAGAGACTAGAGGGTGCCATTTGTTTGGTGAGTGTTTAGATTTAAAAAATATATTTTTGCGTGGCAAATATGTGTCCGGCACTGTTTGTGGTGCCTGGCATACATCAGTGATAAAAACTGCCTGACAGCATGGGACCTTTATATTCTAGTATATAAATAAAATATATACTAAGTCAGATGAAGATAAATCCTATGGGAAAAAGTAAAGTAGATATGGTGGATAAGGAGTGCCAAGCTATTTCAATAACCCGGGCAAGAAATGACAATGCTCAAAATGGTGCTTGGAGATTTTTATACTCCGCTCTCAATAATTGATAGAACAACTAGACAGAAAAGCAGCAAGGATACAGAAGACTTAAATTTACCACTGGACCTCATTTATAAAACATTCCACTCAAGGACAGCAGAATAGATGTTCTTTTGAAGCATAGAACATTCTGCGGAACAGAACATGTGCTAGGCCATAAAAACAAGTTTCAATAAATTTTAAAGGTACGAAATAATCAAAAATATGTTCTTCAAAAACAATGCCATTAAATTAGACATCAACAACAGAAGGAAGTATGAGGATTCACAAAATACTTGAAAACTGAATAAAATATTTCTATCTAAACTATTTGTCAAATAAAACGGTAGGAAAATTTTTAAATTTTTGAGCCAAACAAAAACAAACACTCAACATATCATCAAAAATTATGGGATACAGGTTGGACGTAGTGGTTCACACCTGTAATCCCAGCACTTTGGGAGGCCAAGGCAGGTGGATCATGAGGTCAGGTAGAGACCATCCTGGCTAACACGGTGAAACCCCGTCTCTACTAAAAATACAAAATATTAGCCAGGAGTGGTGGTATGTGCCTGTAATCCCAGCTACTCAGGAGACTGAGGCAGAAAAATCACTTGAATCCTGGAGGCAGAGGTTTCAGTGAGTCGAGATCACACCACTGCACTGCAGCCTGGGTGACAGAGTGAGACTCTGCCTCAGAAAAATAATTATAATAATGGGATACAGCTACAGCAGTGAGTAGAGTTTAAAAATATAGAATTATACATGCCTATATCAGGACAGAAGAGGGATATTAAATAAATAACGTAAACACCCACCATAGGAAACTAGAAATAGAGAAGCTAACTAAACCCAAAGCAATCAGAAGACAGGAAATAGTAAAAACAAAAGTAGAAAACAATGAGATAGAAAAGAGAAAAATAATAGAGAAAAATCAATGAAACCAAAAGGTGATTTCTTGAAAAAAAATAAACAAAATTGACAAATCTTTAGCTAGACTGATCAAAAAATAAAAGAAGACACAAATTACCAATATCAGGAAAAAAAGGGGGGCAATCACTGCCAACCTTAAAATTAAAGGATTATAGGTGAATACTATCAACAACTTCCTACCAGCAAATTAGACAATTTACAGAAAATGGACAAAATTATAGAAAGACTCAAATTACCTAAATGACTCGATAGAAAATATCAATCGATCTATAGCAAGCAAAGACATTGAATTGGTAATTCAAAGTCTTTCCACAAAGAAATACGCTAAATGACTTCAATGATGAATTCTAACAAATATTTAAAAAATCAGTAATTCCAATTCTTCACACTTTTGGAAAAGAGTAAAAGGAAACACTTCCAAATACATTCTGTGAACCCAGTATTACCCTGATACAAAAGTCAAAGACATCTCAAGAAACAGAAACCACAAACTGATATCCATTTTTAACACAGAAGCAAAAATCCTTAAAATTTTAAGATGCTGAATCTAGAAACATATAAAAAGAATTCTATATCATCACTAAGTGGAATTTATCCAAAGAGTTCAAGTTGTTTAGTATTCAAAAATCAATTAGTGTAATATACCATATTGACAGAATTAAGAAAACCCACATAATCATCTCAATAGATGTAGAAAAGCATTTTAAAAATCCAACACCCATCAATGATTAAAAAAAAACTATCAACAAAGTATGAATACAAGGGAACTTCTTTAACTTGATCAAAGGAATCTATAAACAACCTATAGCAAATATCCTACTTACTAATAAAAATTGAGTGTTTTCTTGTTAAAATTGGGAATCAGGCAAAGTTATCTAGTCTTGCTCCTTTTATTCAAAATTATACCAAAGTTCCAGCCAATAAGGCAAGAAAAAAATTTAAAGTTATTCTAATTAGAATGGAATAAGTAATACTGTCTTTATTCACAGACAACATAATCTTGTATGCAAAAAAGAAATCCCAATAAATCCACACATTAAAAAAAATCATCTATTAGTACTAATAAGTTTAGCAAGGCTGCACGACACAGGACCAATCTACAAATATCAGTTGTATTTCATATACAGTTGATCCTTGAACAACACAGATTTCTATGAGGGTCCACTTAAAACACAGGTTTTCTTCTGTCTCTGCCACCCCTGAGACAGTGAGATTAACTCCTCCTTTTCCTATTCCTCCTCAGCCTACTCATAAAAATGACAAAGATAAAGACTTTAATGATGATTCACTTACTTAATAAATAATAATTTTTCTCTTCTTTTTTTTCTTAATAATATTTTCTTCTTTTATCTTACTGTCTTGTAAGAATACAGTATCTAATACATATAAAACATGTGTTAACGACTGTTTATGTCAGTAAGACTTTGGTCAACAGTGAGCTATATGCCAATTTTTGAATGTGCAGGGGTTAGTGCCCCTAACCCCTGTGTTGTTTAAGGGTCAATCGTTTTAGCAAAGAAAAACCCAAAAATGAAATTAAGAAAATTTCTTTAATAATAGCATCAAAAAGAATAAAATACTTAGAAATCAATTTAACAAAAGAAATACAAAGACAGGATTTGTACCATGAAAACTAGGAAACATTGCTAAATACATGGAGTTATATTTCATGTTAATAAATTGGAGATTCAATCTTTTTTGAGATAGTAATTCTCCCTAGAATGATGTATAGATTCAACACAATCTCTATAAAACTTCTAGCAGAGCAATTTCTTTGGTAGACATTGATAAGCTCATTGTAAAATGCACATGAAAATGCAAAGAACCTAGAATAGCTGTAACAATCTTGAAAAATAACAAAGTTGGAGAAGTTACGCTCACCAATTTCAAAGTTACGATAAAGCTACAATAATCAAGACAATATGGTATTGGCATAGGATAGGTACACAGATCAATAGAATAGAATTGAGAGTCCAGAAATAAATTCTTTTATTTGTGGTAAATTGATTTTTGGCAAGTGTTAGAGCAATTCAATTCAGGAAAGAACAGTCTTTCAACTAATGGTTCTGAGACAGTTAGATATTCATATGCAAAACATAAAGAAAAAAGAATATAAACACCTCATAATATACACAAAAATTAATTCAAAATGGATCATAGACTTAATGTCTAAGTAAAATTGTAAAACTTTTAGAAGTAAACAGGGAAAAAAACAGTGGCATTGATTAGGCAAATACTTCTTAGATAAGAAAACAAAAGCATAATCCAGAAAAGAAAAAGCTTAAACAAAATTAAAGTTTTTGCTCTTCTAAAATGCAACATTAGATAATGAAAGGGGAAGGCAAAAACTGGAGAAAAGTTTGTGAATCATGCATCTGATGAAGGAAATTGTACCCAGAATACATAAATAACCAATAAAACTCAGTAACAAGAAGACAAGCAGCCTAATTAATAAATGGCCAAAAGGTTGGTGGCTCATGCTCATGGTGGCTCACAACTGTAATGCCAGTGCTTTCGGAGGCCAAGGTGGGAGGATCACTTGAGGCCTCAAGTTTGAGACCAGCCTAGACGACATAACAAGACCCTATCTAAAAAAAATGTTTTTTTAATTAGCTGGGTATGGTGGCAGGGACCTGTAGTCCTAGCTACTTGGAGATTGAGGTGAGATTGTTTGAGCCCAGGAGTTCAAGGTTTCAGTGAGCTATGATCATGCCACTGCACTCCAGCCTGGGCAACAGAGTGAGATCCTGTCTCTGAAAAATAAACCAAAAACAAAAACTGAAACAAAAGAAAAAAGAAAAAAAAATGACCAAAAAAGTTAAATAGACATTTCTCCAAATAAAATACAGGAATAACTAATAAATGCATGGGAAAAAAAATGCTCACATCATTAGTCATTATGGAGATAAAATTCAAAACCAAACTAAGATATGACCACACTTACTAGAATAGCAATAATTAAAAGACAGACGATAATCGGTATTGATGAGAATGTGGAGAAATAGAACTCTCATACGTATGGGAATGGAAAAAGGTGGAGCCACTTTAGAAAATAGCATGGCAGCTTCTCATAAAGTTAAACACATATTTACCACACAACCTAGCAATTCCACATTAGATAGCTACACAAGAGAAATGCAAACATATTTCCATGCAAAGACTTATGTATTAATGGTCTTAGTATCCCCAAACTGAAAACAACCCAACTGTTCATCAACTGATGAAAAAATAAATAAATATACTATCTCCATGCAATGGACTACTATTCAAAGAATGAAAAGTGGCAAACTATTGATATATGCTGCAACATAGATAAACCTTAAAAACATTATTCTAGGTTAAAGAAGCCACATACAAAACATACATGCAGACTGAGTATCCTTAACCAAAATTCTTGCAACCAGAAGTGTTTCAGATTTCAAAAATTTTTTTTTCAGATTTTGGAACATATGCATATACAAAATGAGGTACCTTGGAGATGGGACCCAGGTTTAAACATGAAATTCATTTATGTTTCACGTATACCTTATACACATAGCTTAAAGGTACATTGAATCATCAGAAAGCACAGGTGTCACTATCTCAGCCACCCGTGTGGACAATCTGTGGTTGTTTGGCATCACTACCTTTCCTGAGTTGAAATGTAAATGCTACCAACAAGCAATCACGTTCTTATACTTATTCACACATAAGTACTTAATGGTAAAAAAATATGATTTATCTTTAATACCATAAAAAATGTGTTCAGGGTAACTAAGCAGCATAGTAGCATCACCAGAATCCCTGTAACAGCTGTCAGACAACAGCAGCAACAAACAACAGGCTTTGAGTCTCTGCCTGCAGTACTGTGTTCTGATTAAAAGGCTACTGTACTCTGTATTTTCTTTTTTTGTAAGAAGAAACATCAGAAGCAGTTGAAGGACCAGGAAATGCGTGCCCTAGCAATGAGGAGGTGTTCTTCTGGATAGATTTTTTTAAATGTTTCCTTAAGTCATCGGCCTCATTAACAGTGTTTTTTGTCCTAAAAATCTCTCTCATTTTATAAACTGACATGATTTCTTGTTCTTTTGTGAATGCACCCTGCTCTAGTCCTTCAATAAGCCCGTCACATGTTTTCACTATGTTATTTAAGACACATTTTGTGCAGCGTTAGTAATGTCATCTTCGTTGTTATTATTGTTGCCGTCACCTCAATTCGGAACCATTTCAGCTATTTCACCATCAATCAGTGAATGAACAACTAGAGGCTTATTATGAATGTTAAAACATCTGAAATGTCTACTTCTTCCAACTTACATCTGAAGATATATTTTTTGCATATGTAAGGAGGTTAGATATCATTTTTTTCTCACTTGAAATATGGAATCTTTCAAAGTCACCCACCTTGTTCATCCTCATTACTGAACGTCATTGCAGGCCAGAGGTTGTGCCAGAAATGTACAACTGTGTCTTTAGTCACTGTGTTCCAAGCATTGGCAACAGCACACACAGCGTCCATCATGGTGAACTTCTTTTGGAAAGCTTCCACACCGACACCTCTGTTCACTGCTGCTAGCGTGCTGTTAAAAAAAAAAAAAAAAAAAGTGTATATGTTTACTTTTCACTGATCTAAGGATACATGGTCCTAATTGTGTCACATTTGGGCGAAAGTCCATGGCATAAACACTATTTTGATGAGAATTTCAGCTGGAGGATGAGCAGAACTGTTGTCAAGAAATAACAAACGCTTCCAGTTATCATCTAGTCCAGCTTCCCTACAGTGAGCACAAGCTACTGGTACAAAATATTTTGAAACCAATCAGAAAAGATGTTCCTTGCAATACAAGCCTCTTTGTTAGCATAATAATGGACTGGTAAAAAAAATTCACTTCTTGAAAACATCAAGGATGCAAGCTTTTGACTATCACAGCAAGTTTATACTAACACACGCCTGCTGCATTAGCACATCCCAGTAGAGTTATTCTGTTCTTGGCTTCCTTAATTCTTATAGGGGGTGTCTCATCAGTCATAGCCAATGTATTTCTGGGGCAATAATACCAAAAGAGTGGTGTTTCATCAGTATTATCAACTTGTTCTGGTGTCAGATTTTAATCAGTGATGACATTGGCAAACTTGTCAATAAATTTTTCCACTGCTTCGTGATCAGCAGATGCTTTATCACTACAAATGTTTAAAAATTTAATGCCACATCATTTCTTAAATTTCTGCAGCCAGCTTGTTGAATATTCACAATTCCTTTCCATTTTCAGTACCCTGATAGATCTTTGTTTGCCTCACCGTCAGCATACTATTAAGTGGCATGTGATCACTGCAACGCTGATGGATCCACTCTTTCAATACACAATCAAGATCTTCATTTTAAACTTTATACAGTGTTTTCCTATTTTTAACAAATTCTGCTCATCACTTTGAGCTTGAAAATTCCACAGTTTATCCTTGTTTTCATACATGGTGATCATTCCAACACCATACCCTTCCGTAAGACATTTCACACTTGCACTGCTGTTCAGTGTCTGTTCTACAGACAAACATGAATGAGTTCTGTTTTTCTTATTACTATTACCCACATGCAGACCTTTTTGAAATTTTATCATTATACCGCAGAGCATAGAATAAGCAAAAAAAAACACAGTGAGTTATGCATGTCATCTTGGCTCCCTCTGGGGCATCATGGGGAACATCCAGCCTGCACCTGTCAATTTATCACCCTTTGTGAGTGTGCCTGTGTGGGGGAATCTGGGAATTGGGTAGAAAAGACATATTGCAGCTGAAGGGGGCTGGGTGGGTCTATTTTTTCTTGGGGAGGCTAAATAAACTGTGTGTTGCATGCCTGCATTTTGACTGACTGCAACTCATCATGTGAATGAGGTCATGTGTGAAATTTTCAACTTGTGGTGTGCATGTGTAAGGAAATCAGGTGTCTTTTTGTTCTCATTTATGGTGTCATGTCATGCTCGAAACATTTCTTATTACTCTTTTTCTTATTACTATTAAATAAGAAAATTAAATACAAAAATTTTGAGTATTTTGAATTTTGGGATTAGGAGTGCACAACCTATATTGTTTGGTTCCATTGATATAAAATGTCCAGAAAAGGCAAAACTATAGATACGGAAAACAGATCAGTGGTTTCCTGGGGTTGAAAGTTGAAGAAGAATTGATTGCAAACAGGCACAAAGAAGCATTTTAGGCTGGCAGAAATGTTCTAAAACTGGATTGTAATGATGAGACCATACAACTCTATACATTTATTAAAAATCATTGAATTATACACTCACAATACGTGAACTTTTTGGTATGAAAATTATACTTCAATACAACTTTTTAAAAGAGGCTATGTGGCTTGGATCATAGGTCTCAGGGGAAAGGTAATAACAGATGGCAGAAGGCTTTACAATAATAGGCAGCAGGTAAATGGGATGATGAGGGTTTTGATCTGGGGTCACTACATGGGTCAATAGACCAATGAAGAAAATTCTTGTGCTTCAGTTTTCCACCATGGACTATTCTTATAATATATTCTTATATTCTTAATCCTTTATTTCACGAATCCCATGAGGGCAGAGACATTTGTCTGTTTTTTTCACAGCTGTTCACCCAGGGCCTGTCATTTAGAGTCCATCAATAAATATTTGTTGAATGAATCAAGAGCTGAAGAGCTGACAACCTGGGGATAGCAAAGTACCTATGAGTGGTACTCAAGCCAGGAAGCTCTTCTAAGGCACTCAGAGTGTCACCCTAGAGGCCCTTTAACCTGGATCACTTCTGAGACTCAGGATGCTGTGCTCCTACACACCAGGCCCACCCCAGTTTTTCATCCCATTAGCAATACTTCACCACATCTCATGCCCACATGTTTCAGTTGGAGACCAGGCAATATTTCACCCCATCCTTCCTGATCTTAACTTTTTTTTTAAGCTCAATGTTAAATTAGTCGAAAACACCTCAAATGCACACCATTTGCTCAGCTCTTGCTATCCTGATTGCCATACTTTTCCCTTTATTTTTGGAATTTTGCTCCATTCTTTCACATTTCTGACAAATAGAACAGAACGTCTAGATTGCCACCTTGAGAACTTCCTTCTAAAAACCCAGCAACGAAAAGCATAACACAATTTTTTTTTTTAAGAATTGAAGTCTCACTCTGTCACCCAGGCTGGAGTGCAATGGCATGATCATAGCTTACTGCAACCTCAAATTCTTCGGTTCAAGTGATCCTCCTGCCTTAGCCTCCTGAGTAGCTGGGACTACAGATGCTTGCCACCTGCCTGGCTAATTAATTTTTATTTTTTTAGAGATAGGGTCTCGCTATGTTAGGCCAGGCTGGTCTAGAAGTTCTGGCCTCAAGGGATCCTCCTTTTGGAAGGCTTCAGCCACCCAAAGCTCTGAGATTACAGGTGTGAGCCACTGTGCCTGGCCTAAAAATGTTTTTTAAATGTTTTTAAAAGACCCACCATGCTTTAGTGAGAGCACAGTTTCCTTCTATCTCCTGTTGCATTACCAGTCCATTGAATTGCTTCACCCCACTCCTGAAGATGCATTGTCTACAGCTATACCTGGCCCAACAGTCCACTAGGAAGGCTCTGATTTAGATCCTGCTGGGGGACCACCTATAATGCTAAGCTTGTTGTCTTGCCAGTGGTCTCCCAGACTCTAAAAATCTCTGGAGACTTGTTTCTCATTAAATTTTAATAAGGCAAGAAAAAGAAAGCCAGAACAACCCTAATGTAAAATTCCTACATGTTTGTCCCTTTAGCAGCATCTGGATTTTTATCTTTTCATCTATGTTATATACTCTCACCACACCTACACACACACACACACACACACACACACACACACACACACACACACA